>NW_024104625.1:489094-733093 GCF_003945595.2 Pipra filicauda
CAAGAAATCAGGGCCTCTTCAGGACTGTGACTCACTGGTCACACCAGTCAGTGAGAGTTTAAACCCAGTATCATGAGGTGGCTCCAGGACATCCCCCCTCACCGCTCCCAGTCCTGAGCACAACTGAGGGTGAAAACCAAGAATCCAAACAAAGCATCTACTATTTGCATGCTCACAACAGCTGAGAAGCAGCCAGCACAGAAAGCCTTGCTGTGTTAGAAATGTGGAGAACATCCTGAGAGCTGCTTTGCAAGTACCAGCACATGCCAACAGTTAATGCTCAAATCCTGAAATAATTTAGTCATTCCAACTCCTGTGTAGATAAACCTCCTCCACATGCAAATGAAAGAGATGGGAGAGAAAGATGGGGCGAAAAAATAGGCGGGTGTGGGCAAATGAATGATCTTCAGCCATAATTCCAGGCAGTGAGCTGAGCTCCTGGCAGCTGAACCAGCACTTGCAGAGCAACATAGTCCCAATCCACATCCCAGCAAAATCACCTGAGTCTCTTCTAAAAGCTGCACTGGGACCTGGAACAAGCCAGTGTTCAACTTTACTGAACCTGTACAGCACTGCCAACAAAGCACAGTTCAAGAAAATACTCTAATTTTTGGTCACATGTAATGACAGTTCCTTGCAACTTGGAGATATTGTTCTGCGTGAATTCTTGAAAGAAACAGCCCACAGTCCCAGAGAGGGGATGAGAGCAATGAATGTTTGAGGCTTTGCCAAGCTGCCAATTAAAACAGACCAAAGAAACTGCATTTCAATTTAATGCCCATCGAGAAAAAACACTGCCAACCCTACCAAAAACCTGATTTCCATGTGCAGCACCAGAAGGCAGCTCCTGTCCCAGGAACATCCCAAACCACCCTTCTGGGACCTTGGGCTGCCTTTACCCTGTCCCGAGGAGAAAAAGCCTCATGTTCCTCCTCACAACTTCAGAAGTCCAAGCTCCCACCTCTCCTCTCCCCCAGAACTAACAATCCTTTCTCCTACTAACAGATTTTTGCATGCATACAAAACATTTGCAACTTACTATCCAATTAAATTGCTACATTAAATATACAATTCTAGCCAGTACAAAAACTTTCCTTTCTAAAATGTAGCATTTCCATGCTACTGTAACAACTTCAGTGTGATTTCATGTAACCTTTTTCTTCCCTGTGCAGAATATATATATTAAAAATGAGTTTATGTATATTTATATGTTTATATATGTATATATATCTACCTCAAGACAGAGCATAGACTGATTTTTGTTACTGTTTAGCTCATAAATCACATCTGAACGTTGTCATACGGCAACAACCCGGCCCTTCACTGTGGGGTCACTGTCCCAACCCTCCCCACCGGCACCTCCCTGGCACGGACACACAAAACAGGGGCTGAGTCCCAGCCCAGCCCCGGCCGGGCAAACCCCGGGAACAGCCTAAACCCCAGGAACTCATCCCGGAATGGAGAGTTATCCCTGTGCTCCTGCTCTGCCCGGGGGTGTGCCAGACGGGACAGGAGCCGGGACACCGGGAACACCGGGACACACCGGGAACACCGGGAACACCGGGACACACCGGGAACACCGGGACACACCGGGACACACCGGGACACACCGGGAACACCGGGACACACCGGGAACACCGGGAACACCGGGACACACCGGGAACACCGGGACACACCGGGACACACCGGGACACACCGGGACACCCACGGAACACCGGGACACACCGGGAACACCGGGACACCCACGGAACACCGGGACACACCGGGAACACCGGGACACACCGGGAACACCGGGAACACCGGGAACACCGGGACACACCGGGAACACCGGGAACACCGGGACACACCGGGACACACCGGGAACACCGGGACACACCGGGACACACCGGGACACACCGGGACACCCACGGAACACCGGGACACACCGGGAACACCGGGACACCCACGGAACACCGGGACACACCGGGAACACCGGGACACCCACGGAACACCGGGACACCCACGGAACACCGGGACACACCGGGAACACCGGGACACACCGGCGAGAGGCGACGAGGGGGAGGAGAAGGACGAGAAGAGGAGAAGAAGGAGGAGAAAGAAGAGGAGGCGAAGAGGAGGAAGAGGAGAAGAAGGATGAGGAGCAGGGAGAGGAAGAGGAAGAAGAGGAAAGAGAAAGATGAGGAGGAGGAGGAGGAGGAGGAGGAAGAAGAAGAAGAGAAGAAGGGGGAACAGGAGCATGATGATAAGGAGGAGGAGGGGGAAGGATAATGAGGAGGAGGAAGAGGAGGAGGGCGGGGGTGGATCGCCCGCAGCCCCGGCCCGGCGAAGCCCCGCAGGGACCCGCCGGCTTGGGGCGGGCCCGGGGCGGGCGGGGCCCTCTCCCCGCGCCGGGCGCTCACCGAGGCAGAGCTCGCAGACGTATCCGTAGTAGGACCAGAGCAGCAGCAGCGCGATGAGCAGCACGGGCAGCCAGGCGAGGGCGCGGCGGCAGCAGCGCAGCCCCCGCCACAGCGCCATGGCCCCCGCGCACATCGGCGCGCGGCTGCGCGGCCTGCCCGCCCCCGCCATCGGCCATCGGCTGAGCCGCCTGCGCGCCGCGCCCCCTGGCGGGCGGGGCGGGAGCGGCCCCTGAGGGGGGACCGGGGAGCAGCGCTGGGGGCCCGAATAAACAGCGCCGGGGGCCCCAAAACAACGCTGGGATCCCAAAAACACCGCCGGGATCCCACATAAACACCACTGGGATCCGAAAAAAACACTGCTGGATCCCCAAAACACCGCTGGGATACCCAGAACACCGCTGGGATCCCAAAAACACCGCCCGGATCCCAAATAAACACTGCTGTGATCCCAAAACAGTGCTGGGATCCCAAATAAACACCGTTGGGATTCCCAAAATACTGCTGGGATCCCAAATAACCACCGCTGTGATCCCAAAAACACTGCTAGGATCCCCAAAATACTGCTGGGATCCCAAATAAATACCACTGTGATCCCAAATAAATACTGCTGTGATCCCAAAAACACCGCTGGGATCCCAAAAACAACGCTGGGGTCCCAAATAAACACTGCTGTGATCCCAAAAACAACGCTGGGGTCCCCAAAACACCACTGGGGTCCCAAATAAATACCACTGTGACCCCAAATAAACACTGCTGTGATCCCAAGAAACGTCACTGTGATCCCCAAAACACTGCTGTGATGCCAAAGAAACAGCGCTGTGATCCCAAAAACCACCACTGTGATCCCAAAAACACTGCTGTGATGCCGAAAAACCATCAACCCCAGAGACACCGAATAAACACTGCTGGGACCCCAAATAAACACTGACTCCAGAGACCCCTAATAAATATCCCTGAGCTCAGAGACCTCAAACAAACACTCCTGAGCCCAGAGATCCCAAAGAAACACCTCTGGGACCCCAAATAAACACTGATGGGACCCCAAACACTGTGTGGGTCTGGGCTCTGGGCTGCTGTGGGGACAGGGAGGGCACCCCGCCCGTTGCTTGGCCCTGGCAGGCACAGCTGGGGTGCAGGGTCCAGCTCTGGCTCCTCAGCACAGGGGACATGGAGCACCTGGAGCGGGGCCAGTGCAGGCTGAGGAGGGGACACGGGAGATGGGGGAGAGACTGGAGATGGGGGAGGGACTGGAGATGGGAGAGAGTGGAGATGGGGGAGAGACTGGAGATGGGAGAGAGTGGAGATGGGGGAGAGACTGGAGATTTGGGGATGGATAGGAGATGGGGGGAGGGACTGGAGATGGGAGAGAGTGGAGATGGGGGAGAGACTGGAGATGGGAGAGACTGGAGATTGGGGAGGGACTGGAGATGGGGGAGAGACTGGAGATGGGGGAGGGACTGGAGATGGGGGAGGGACTGGAGATGGGAGAGATTGGAGATGGGGGAGGGACTGGAGATGGGGGATGTCGGGGGTGACAGCGGGTCTGTCAGCACCTTGGCACATACTGATGAAGCAATAGATGTTGACCAGATCAAAGTATACCCCTGAGATGGACTGAAAAGAGAGGACTGAAAATGGAGGCCCTGATCCTGACAACATACTGATGCACCCTGAAGAAGCTGTCCTGTGGGAACAGAGAACACTGTCTCATGAGAACAAGGACCTGTTTTGAACGAGAGTGGTTGGGAAGAACATCAACATGAGAGAAAAATAAGAGCAGGTGCTCGGGACTGTTGTGGGAAAGAACTGGGCTGTTTTGAGAAAGAGCAAAGTTGTTGTGAGAAAGTAGAGTTTAGAAAATGCACCTATTAGCTGTAAGAATTCTGGTGTGAAAGTTTGAACTGTCCTATCCATGTGCATTATGTGTGTTCAAAAACTGTACTTAAGGGGCTGCGCAGCAGCCCCGGCTGTCCCTGCTTTTTTCTTGGAATAAACTTTGCTGGAACCTTTTTTTTGTGTCGCTTTGGCCGTTCCGACACTTATCAGCGACAGGGGGAGGGACTGGAGATGATGGAGAGACTGGGGATGGGGGAGATACTGGAGATGGGGGAGAGACTGGAGATGGGGGAGATACTGGAGATGGGGGAGAGATTGGAGATGGGGGAGAGGTTGGAGATGGGAGAGGGACTGGAGATGGGGGAGGGACTGGAGATGGGAGAGAGTGGAGATGGGGGAGAGACTGGAGATGGGGGAGAGACTGGAGATGGGGGAGATACTGGAGATGGGAGAGAGACTGGAGATGGGAGAGAGTGGAGATGGGGGAGAGACTGGAGATGGGAGAGAGACTGGAGATAGGGGAGGGACTGGAGATGGAAGCGTTGAGATGTGGGAGGGACTGGAGATGAGGGATAGACTGGAGATTGGAGAGAGAACTGGCGATGGGGTAGTGACTGGATATGGGGGAGGGACTGGATGATGGCGCTATGAGGAGCTGGGGGAGTGACTGGAGATTGATGGAGAGATTGGAGATGGGGGAGATACTGGAGATGGGGGAGAGACTGGAGATGGGAGAGACTGGAGATGGGGGAGAGACTGGGATGGGGGGAGATGGAGATAGGGAGGAGAGTGGAGATGGGGGAGGGACTGGAGATGGAGGAGAGACTGGATAGGGGGGAGAGACTGGCGATGGAGGAGAGACTGGAGAGGGAGGAGAGACTGGAGATGGGGGGAGTGGAGATGGGGGAGGGACTTGGAGATGGGGGAGAGACTGGAGATGGGGGAGAGACTGGAGATGGGAGAGAGTGGAGATGGGGGAGGGACTGGAGATGGAGGAGAGACTGGAGATGGGGGAGGGACTGGAGATGGAGGATTGGGAGAGACTGGAGATGATGGAGAGATTGGAGATGGGGGAGAGATTGGAGATGGGGGAGGGACTGGAGATGGGGGAGGAGATGGAGATGGGAGGAGAGACTGGAGATGGGGGAGAGACTGGAGATGGAGGAGAGACTGGAGATGGAGGAGAGACTGGAGCATCTCCGTGGCCAGGAAAGGCTGAGGGAGCTGGGGCTGTTCAGTCTCCAGAGGAGACAACTCATCCATGTGTATAAATATCTGCAGGGAGGGGGCAGAGGATGGAGCAGGCTCTGCTCGGACGGGCCCAGCAATGGCACAGGAAGAAGGGGCAGGAAATTATGCCCAGAAATTCCACCTGGACACAAGGAAGAACTTCTTCCTCGTACAGTGACCAAGCACTGAACAGGCTGCCCAGAGGGAGGGTGGAGTCTCCTCACCAGGGATATTCCAGTACCTTCTGGACACAATCCTGTGCCACGTGCTCTGGGATGGCCCTGCTGGAATGGGGAGGTGGGACCAGATGAGCCGCTGTGGGCCCTTCCAGCCTGGAAGGGTGGTATTCTGGGATGTTGTAGGACCGTCCTGTCCCCTGCACTGCCACACCAGCCCTGCCCTGCTCTCCAGTGACCCAAGCACACACCCAGGTGTGCTCATGTGCAGAGTGTGTAGGGACAGGACAAGAGGGAAGGGGTTCCGACTGAAAGACAGTAGGTTTAGACAGGATAGCAGGAAAAAAATCTTTACTATGATGGTGGTGAGGCCCTGGCATGGGTTGCCCAGAGAAGCTGTGGCTGCCCCACCCCTGGAAGCCTTTTCCAAGGCCAGGTTGGATGGGACTTGGAGCAACCTGGGATAGAGGAAGTTGTCCCCGCCCTTGACAGGGGGTGGAACAAGATGAGCTTTAAGGTCCTTTCCCACCCAAACCCTTCTATGATTTATATATATATACACACACATACATATTCAAGTAGTCAAATTAATAAGCAATAATAAGCACCTGTTTACTATTACTTATTCATTTGACTACTTGAATATGTATATATGAATGTATACATACACAGACACACATCTAGTGAGTAAATATGTACATTTACTTGTTACTATGGAATGTACATGGGAGGATCAGATTCCAGACAACCAGCGGAAAAAAAAGAGACTCCCATCCAACACCTTGAGAATATGGCATTTAATGTACAAAAAAAGAAAACAAAAAGATGCCCTGCTGCCCCAGCCTGCTCCAGAGAATTCCTGCAGGAATCTCCTCATTCCCATGTTCAGTGATGTGCTTTGAGTTATGGCTCCAGTTAATGAACTCTGCTCTATTGCCTCTGGTGAGGAAATTCATTTTCTCGTCAAGAGAAAGACTTATCTGACAGAATATTCTCGTGACAACCCCTGGTGTAATTTCTAACACTTTCTGGTCACCTCTTTGTTCATCAGTTTTTTCTCCCTCAGAAGCTGTTCTAAAACTTTCCCTGTGGTTGGGATCACACTTGGAGCTGTACTGCCTCTGCCAACTTATGTCACAGTTTTTGAGCATGGTCCCCAGATTTGCCATTCTCCTGCCCAGATCCCAGAATTCAGACATCACTCAAAAATCCTCAGACCGCATTTGTAATTCCATATTTAATTCTCTCAATATTTTTAGATGGAGATGATCTACAACCTCTGGTTTTCTCAAAAAATGTGCTCACTAATGAGGTGACAGCTGTCTTAACCTCCTCTCTACCTTGCTCAGTCTATACAGTCACTATTCTCTTCCTCAGGCTACTAAATTCTTTATACAATACAAACACTGAGCTTTTGGGCAGTTTTGATTTTCTGTGTGTGGTCCAGCTTAACCAAAGTTTTGGGTAGTCCCTGCTGTAGCAGAAGTTCTTTGAAGATATGATAACATATGTTGGCCTGAGCTGCATGTAGCCCTAAGCATGAAATCTCAGACATACATACATATGTATCCATATACATATATTCTTGTACATATATATAAGAAAAACCTCCTTCCAGGGGATTCAGGGAGAGGATACAGGACAGGTACACTCAAAGTTTTTAGGATTTGGGAGAGGAAGATGTGAATGCCCCCTTGCTTTCCCTCCTTCCCCCACTGCACAGTGCCAAGAACAAACATTTTTGCCAGCAACATACTTTACATACAGCAAAATTTAAAAATCACTCCTGTGAGCTAAATCACTACCTGGAACAACTCACAGACTCTTCTCCTCTGAGACAGATGGGATGAACAGTACATCCATGGCACGTTTTTCCTGTGTGTGCATGTGAAGCAGGAAGGCAGCAGAGGAACGTGGTAAAAGTGAACAGACCTTCTCAGATAAAGCCTCTGCAAATAAAATTGAGACTGTTTTTCTTGTTCTACAGCCAGTTTTTCTGTGTACTCTAAGATCCACATGGATTATCTTCAAAATTCTCTTGTTTCATGGGATTCCAGGGGATACTTAGTCATATGAACATGAGCTCATCTGAGGTGAGATGCCCAAATAGAGCTCTTTAAAACAAAAATAATCAGGCAACCTTGAAATATTGTAATTCTTAGAATGTATTTTTTGCACTTATAGTTCAAGTGGTAGCTCCTCATTTGAAACAGCTGGAGTGAGATATAACTGGGATAAGGCACCTCGTGCCCTTTTCAGAAATCAACACTGCAGATGTTATTCACAATAAATGTTGAATTTAAAGTGGAGCTTCCGCCAATTGTACAAAGTAAAAAAAGTCCTCTCTGGCGGTGCAGCCTCACTGGGCTCCACAGCCACTACAACCGCTGCAAGTGAGACGTGGGATTACCCTAATTCACATCCATATCTCTAAGTTTCCTCCTGACCATGAGCAGTTTCCTGCTAAGACACATCTCACACAACTCTTTCAACAAAGAGTCAAACTCGTGCAGAGTCCAGGAAGCTGTGACTGCACCCACAGTGTAACTACTGTTCCAAACTACTGTCACAGACTGCAGAAAAAACCTAAGTACCAGCAGCTTTAGGGAAATTTAAATAAGGCTCATCTTGGTTTTTTCTCAAAAAACAACTTTTTGAGTGCTCAAAGAAAGGGAGATGGTGATGACTCACCAGCAGCAGAGAATCTGTGGGCACCAGGGAATACATCATCACCAAGAGCTGTAGTCTGAAGACTAGAGCAAAGCTGACACCAGCTAAGATGGCTTTGTCATTGGTCCAAAAAACAACTAAAATAAATCAAGAAACAATATAAATCAAGAAACAATATAAATCAAGAAACAAATGTCAGTTTTTACAACAGTTTACCTATTGCAGAAGCCCCCCCCCAGACCACATGTACCAATTTCAGTGTCATTCAAGAGAAAGCTTTTAAAAAAATACTCATGGTAAAAAAAGCTTTATTGTCTCATCCTGTTAAAAAAGCACAACGGGAAAACGCAGCTTGTCTTTCCAGTGTTGAGTGTGAAACTGTGCCCAGACTACAGTATGAATTTCGAAATTATATTCTAATCCAGAAAACCAAAGTTGCACAAGTTACTTCCCCACTGTTCATTTCCAAATCTTGTTTGAGCTTGTAATACAAGCAACCCCTGAGGGTGTGAGGAAAGCTACAACCCATCACAAACAGCAATGAGCCAAACCTTGTGCACATCCAGCTTTTCAAACTACTTCTAAGCCAGCGCATGTAAAATTAAGGTGTAAGGTGTTTTTTGTTGTTGTCAGACATAATTATATCTGGGTAGGTTACACGTGGTTTTGCTTATCAGAGAGATCCAAGAAGATTTGATAATCCATGAGCTAAAAAGGGAACTAAAACCCAACCCCAACTGGCTCCTGAGCTGCTACTGATCTGAAAAAGCTAGTGAGCCTCCAGGCTGGCCAATTTTTGTCCAATATATTGTAGGAAAACACAGCAACCCTCCCTACCTCAATCCTATCTTGAACTATCACAAACTGTACTTGTTGGTAGGGAGATCAATGTAGTCCAAAATGCTAAATCTAATCATAACCAGATTTGGGCTTTCTATCACGAATACTCATGCAGAGGAGTCAAAAGGCAAAGCTTTTTCAGAAACATGGAAATTCAGAAGCTGGTTGCAGAGCTCAAAAGAGAGCTGGGTGCAGAGACTGGCCATGCAGAGCTCTGTAACTGTGGGGAGGTGTTGTGGCTGTCACCCGGAGTGTTGTGTGCAGTCACAGCTCACACAGTTTGTCCTAGAGCTGGAGGGTTTGGGGAGCCTTCAGGGTTAGCTCCAAACAGGCTGGAGTTCAGCAGTTTCGTTTGATCGCTGTCCTATCGGAAAGGACTCATGGGCCAAAGAGTCAGGATTAGGGGATACTTTTAAAGAGAAAAAGGAGGTGCATCTTCAGAATTCCCAAGAGATCTGATCATTTTGACTGCTGGCTTCAGAGACAGTCATATTGCACAAAAGCTTTGCCTTCTTTCCCCCTTTTTCCAGCCAAGTACTGGGAGATGGTAAAAGTGCAGTGAGGACTGAGTGGTGCTGACCTACAAGCCAGCTGTATTTTGGTTATATGCAGCAAAACCTCTCCACTGTTTGGGATAAGCTGCCACATTTACACATTAACACCTTCCCAGAAACCTCGGGAAGAGCTATTTTTGTTATTTTCAGCAGGACTTTGCAGCTCTGTACTGGGAATCCTGCATTTCACATGAGTTTGTGCACACATACAATGGTCCAACCGCACGTTTATCCAATAACCTGTGTACAACATCACAGTACTACCTTGCAGTGGATAAAGCAAATTAAGGAAACTGCTAAAACACACTCATGTAAATCAGCAGAGCTCTAACAATGTGAATAGGGTTGTGTTTGAACATATAGTTTTAAGATCTCTCTCTATACCTCTGGGGGAAAAGTTAGATTTAGACAATTGTCCCCCCACTATAATTAAAACCCAGGTGGATCGACTTTTCTCCCATAGGTTTCCCAGCTTGTTTTGTCCTTGCCTGGCAGTGCCAGCCCTGCCAGGCTGCACACGAGGTGTCCTTGCTCTTGCTCATCCCCTGCATCCTGCACACTCAGACTTCTCATTCAGCCCATCCCCCGCTCTAGCATTTTATCGTAACTTAATGTGGAAACACGGGCAGGATTCATGGAGTTTGTAAAAAGGTCTGACAGCACAGATTGCAGCTTAAGCTGTTCAAAATAGCCCAAAACTGTTAATTGCCACCGAGTGAAAGATCGGCCACTTGCAGCAGAATTGGTCTCGTTACTACAAATACAGTCGCTTGTTTGTAAGGATTTAGGAACGTACAGTGAGCGAGGGCTGGCACCATTAGAGGGTGCTGGAGTCCACACAATCCCAATCCACATCCAGGTCCATCCAGCTCCAGAACTGCTCATTCTCCACACTGACAGGAGAGTCTGTGTCAGAATAACGACAGAAAAATAAATCTGGGGATGAAAAAATCCTAATCTTGTTTTGTCACATGTATAGCCTTGCCCAAATGTGGATCGAAGTATTTCCTCACAACTCTTGTCTTCACAGACTCCATAGAGATTCAAATATGATCAAATGCACTTTTAATACAGGTATAGGTTAAAAGTCCCATGAAATACCATAAATGCTACATTTTCTATTTTCCGAGTTCTTAATTTTGCACCCTAAGCAACATCCTCTTAATAAGACAGTAGATATATATCTTTCCATATCTTTTAAAGGCAAAACAAATGTCATTCTAAATACCTACAACAAACCATTTTCCCCATCCCTCCTCTCCTGCAATCACCAGGTGGATCCTGAAGTTTTGTCACAGACATTTGCTATTTGACACTGGATTAACCACATTAGTTGGCAGTAACTTAGTCTACTGATCTAATGGGGTCTTTTTCCTTTGCCTCTGCAAAGCAAAGGGGGCCTTCCTCACACAGTGCCCTTGGAGAAGGATGGACAGGGAGAGAAACACGCCACACCCAGGGAGATGCTTCTGTGATGTCTTAAATCCCTGTGTCTTTTCAGCAAATGGAGCCCTTGACCCACGTGGCTCCCTCATGGGAAGGGATGGGATGGATGCTGAGCCAAACCCTGGGTAAGAACCTGTTGTTACAGTGGTTAAAACAATCCTGGACCCACAGGAGCTCTTAGGCTGGAGGAGGCCGTTCAGACCATGGAGTCCCACCAGCCCCAGGGGCAGCGTGTGCTGCTGCTGCTGCTTTGGGGCCACACCACCCCAGGCTGTGAGTGTTCAAACCCAGAGCAGTTACAGCACAGAACATCTCCTGAGGGGAACACAGATGAAAGAAGATGCTGCTTTCCAGTGGTTTAAGTCCATGCAGTTCTCTAACACAAACCAGAAGCATTTCCCAAGTCAAAAGGCTCCACCAGCCCAGAGCCCTGGATACGCTCAGGGCTCTTCCCAAGGCCTCTTCTAGGAGACCCCCCAGACCCCGGCTGGCACCTGACACACAGGCAGGAGTGGAAACGGTGTCTGATGGAACAGATCTCTGACAGAAATATGACCTTTTTGACCCAGTTCTTCTGTGGATCCAGTTCTTACACTGCAGCAGGATCCACAGTTGCTGGTTTCTAAAATAGCTGCATTCTGTGATTACTTTTTTTTCATCTGTGTCTTTTTCAAACGCTCTCCAGCATGTTTTTTCCACCACACTACGTAGCTTTGAAAGCAGATAAACACACTTCCAGCCAATTCTTTATTTCCTTATCTTTTAAAACAACGTACTATGAACCTTGGTGTCCTCTGACCAAGGTGAAGCTTCAGCAAAACTCTTTTCTTTTTTTAGTTTAAGTCTGTGCCATCTTTCAAAGACGAGATGCCACAGATTTCTTAGAGTTGTGTTTTAAACCATAAAAATAGGTAGTCTCAGAGATGCACAGAAGAGAGTGACACTTTCGTAATCACACCAGATTTTGATTTATTTTTTAGCAAATCAATTTACTTGATTTTCTTTGTACCTGGTGGCCTTGATCTCGGAGTTGAACAGCAGTGCTGAGTGCAGCCAGGCAGCATATGCCACGTGTAATTTTTTAATTTCCTGGCAGCAGCAATTCTTACAGGCACAATAGCAGGTTTGTTTATTTTTTGTTCTTCATCAGACATTTTATTAACATTCTCTTAGATCTCCTGACTGCACCTGGTTGGGTAGTGACTGAGTATAATGGCATCTTTGCCCTGGGCTCTTGGAGATGGTGCATATGGATGGGGAAGGCAGCAGATAATATGGATGCAAATTTCAAATTACTGGGTTTATCCTCAGGCACTGGAGAAGGACAGGTCTCAAGGAAATCGGGAGAACAACACAACTGTGCTGTTAGTTCCTGCTCAAGGTATAGATTTGAAAACACTGTTCATGGTCCTTGCAGGATTCTCCTTTGCAAAATAATAGAACATAAATGTATCTCAGTGAGGAGAACCTGTGCTCTGCTGATGAAAGCTCAGTGCAGGGGCAGAGCACCAAGGGCACTGTTTTCCAGGCAGTGCCTGAAGAAGAGCCTGTCTGGGATCCAGATCCCAGAAATCCAACAGGATGGTCCTTCTGATGAGCCCCATTAACGACCCCTGGCACAGAACACACTCATTTGGACTATCTCTGCAAGGAGCCTCCTTAATGAACTGCAGGGAGGCATTTTCAGCATTCAAGACAAGCTCTCTTGCCTACAGAACCACTCATATGGAAAAAGCAACTGTCTTTGTCTATTTACGTAGTTTTGTCTACCTTACTGGAGTTTTTTCTTTTACAGTTTCACACTGATAAACCCCAGAGAACAGATCTGGTGTGTCCCCAGCAGTTTAGCCTCTGAAAGTAAAGCCCAAAGTGAACATTCTGAGCTGATTTGTCAGGTTTTGCACTTCCTAAGGCAGAGTCTCCCCTGGAGCAGCAGTGTCCACATTCCTTTAGCTACTGCTCCACACCTTGCACTGCATTCAAACACGGCAGAAATACCAGTGCTGCTCTCAAACACATCGCTGCTCCTCCACAAACTGCCAGCAGAGGCTTTGGAAGAAACATAAGCTTCATTTCTAGGCATTTTTTTAAATCAATGCCATCATTATCCGTGACAATGACTTTTCTTACTCCTTTTTTTTCATGGATTTGTACCCATCTCCTGGAGGATGCTCCAGTCTCATTTACATCCGAGGTTTCTTCCAAGCTTCAGAACCTGCATCAGTGTGGTAATTAGCTTGAAAACAGAATTAATTAAATTGGATTGCTAAAATGAATTCCACAATACCCTGGGAAGTCTGATGCTTCTAATCAGCTATGAAACTGTTGCTAGGACACTAGAATTGTTGATTTATTGGAAAAAGCATCTATTAAAATATTTGCTTATCTAAAGCTACAAATCCAAGATATACAAAAGTTTTGGTCCTATGAACAGTTTCTTGGTGCTTTCATGTATAATGTATTAACTCTTGACTCAGAAAACATATGGAAAATCCCACAAGAATCTACTACAATATCTATAATATATATTCCTAAAAATAAATGCATTATGGCTGATGAATGTTCACTTCCATGGCCCTTTTCCTCTGTTAGCCCATCAGAGCTGCATGGACCTGAGAGCACTGCACACACAGAAGACAATTAACAGCTGTTAAGTATCTCAGATTTAGTTTGCACATCTGACAGTAACAGATCATCCTCTGCAGCATAAAAATACATATAACATTGAAATATAAAAGACTTGGTGATGAAACTTATACCACCTTAACTGGAACAACTGGACTGAATTTCAGTTTTTACCCTCAGGTTCTTTTTCTGTTTCCTACCTGTGGCCCCATGGAAAACACTGAATAGTTTTGCTCCCTCTCCGGAGCTCAACTTCAATTACTTTCAGAAGGTTTTCTCATCCTTAATTGTAATTTATCCAAGTTATAATTTCTTAATCCTTTAATCTCTTGTCAATCATGACAATCTTCCCCACTGTTTTCCTTTCCATAATGTTCAACCAGCCCAGCAGTGACAGACAGACCCAGAATGATTGTGATGCACACAGGGGATCATTTTCTAGTGGAAATCACCTAGAGATGTGTCTTCTCAACTGTCTTTAGCAGACTCTGCATGGCTCTGTCCATAGTATTCTAATGAATAAAATTATTAATTTTACTATGTTTTAGAGATAATGTCCATTTTTTTCATTATTATTTTGCCTTCAATTCCAGTACATTTCCTTTGCTTTCATTATCTGATAGATACTTCAGGGTAGAGAAGCTGGGGGTATAAAATCCATAATGAGATGTAACTAAAGTAATCAGAAGAAAAGACCATGTTACCCACATGGCTTTACTCCTAAACTTATTTTACTTGTCAAAATGTTGGTGAAAGTCTGGTCACACAGCAAGCAATTTCCAAAATCATGATTTAATTCTTCACCTCTGTTTCACCATCACGTTTTTCCTTGTTGATATTCCATTAATCGGATAGTAAAGAAGATTTGGTGAGTATTGTGTAATTCAAACTGTTCTCCATTCCTAGCAAAGACTGTTTCTCTTCTGGCTTGGCATAGGATCTATCTTCAGCTTCAGCCCTGAGTAACAGCAAATTCTATTCACTGGGATAACGCTGAGTCTATCAGGGATGAATGTCTTGTTCACGTTGTTATGAATCTCCAACAAATCCATTTCATATAAAACTAGTACACTTTAAAATACCTGGAATTGTGGTTTTTAGTCTTCGATGTAAAAAAAAATATTTAGTAATAGTGTAGTGAGTGCTGCTGGTTAAACCCACCTTTGACAGCCCCCATCCCTTTTCTCTTGCCTTACACAAGCTCCAGCTCTTCTGGACCGTGAGTGTGAGGGACGGAATGGGGGTTGGGAATTATAGCTGATGACCCTGAGAAAAATGGAATTTATTGTCAATTGTCCATTCTAATCTGTGGGAAAAACAAAATACTTTTCTTGAAGTGCTGTGTGAAAAACAAGTTTTGGCCCCAAATGTCTGGAACATAATATAACCACTGGATTCACTCTCCCCTTGTGCTGCCGATGAGCCCCAAGAGCTCTTAGGAATATTGGCAGGCTGGAGGAGGTAGGATTTTGCCAGCTTTTTCCCTGCTAAATTGTAGTTAGTGTTTTTAACATAGTGATACATAACAACGCCCTTAATGCTATTCCTTGGAACTTTGTCCTGAAATTCTGTTTCAACTCACTCAGGTCCTAGGACGTGTAGAATCAGCTGGAGATATTGCTTCCAAAAAATCCTTAATGCATTTGCTGGTAGACCCCAAGAAGGGGGAGTTCTGCATTTCAAACAGCTGCACTTCAACTGGAGCAGGAGGAAGAAAAGGAATTTTTGCACTTCCCAGTTTTATTCACTTTTGTTCCACATACATCAGTGAGACTTGTGTTTGAATGTAACATTGAAGGCATCCTAGTTCTAAAACTCTTATAAACCCAGTTTTTGTGTCTGTACCGAGCTCTGTTCACACTGAGATGTCTGTGGAAGAAAAAAACTGACACACTCTGTAGACAGATCCTCCTAAGGCTTCAGAGGAGGTTTTTCTGTCAATAATGAACTCGTGGAGAGTTCATTATTATGTTGAGATCTAAAATGTCATTTCAGCTTGACTGGGTTTTGCCTCTTTATCTGGACACTCTCTAGATTAACCCTCCAGTTATTTCAAGAGAAGTCCTGTGAATGAAGAAATGAGATTAAAGTGGGGATGTATAACTTATTTATAACCATGGCTATGTTAGTCCCAACTTCTGATCTTCTTCCCAACTTCTGATCTCCTTCCCGGCCATCAGTTTGATTTGTCCAGTCTGTTCCTGACACTTGTAGCAGAGGACAGTTCACTTCTTCACAGTTTCTGCTGGACACCAACATATCCTGGAATACCTGGAGAGAGCAGAGTCTGTGCTGTTCTGCAGCAGGGATGACAGCTGTATTATTAGCACATGGGGTGTAGCTGAGTGTGTGAGATGTTAATCACTCTGGGAACAGCACGATAGCCCAGCCTAGACCTGGGCACCAAACACAGACCTGCCTGGATCCTTGGCATATTGAATCACAAGTATCACACTTCTCCTGGTTGTTGCTGTTTTGTTCAGGACCACAGCTCACACATAGAATATTATCCTGTTTTTCAACCCTTTAGTCTGGTTGAAGTTCTTTCCCCTAACAAAACCTTTGCATCCCAAATTGAAACCATGGCTAGCACAGCCTTCTGAACCACTAATGAGATGTAGCTGTGGGAATCCTCAAGACCAGTAAGTTTGAATCTTAAAACATATTTGTGTTTATGTAGAGGAAATATGAGAAAGCATATTTTGACTAATGGTATCACCCCAGAGAGAAACACACTTGTTATAAATATGTTCCACTGCACTTGCTGGAAATCTAACAAAATTGCCATAAACAGGACTTACATCAATGTTTCTGCTTGACCTTTCTGGAAGAATAAAAGTACCTTCTGGGAATGCAAAACAAATGAATTTTTTGGATACAAAATGAGTAACACAGCCCTTCCTCTTTATAAAATGGAGCCCTGATATAGCTGCTGCTTAGTAACAGCTCCTCCAAGCGATCCATAAAACACCAGATGGGAAGGTGCGCATGTGTGCGGCTCCACTCCAGCCCTGCTGCAGAACTGAGAAACACTCATGCTGAGGGGACAAGAACTGGAGCTTTTAGATGAATAGAACTTTCAAAATGAGAACCATACCATCCCAGCCATGGGTAAGCTGAGCAAGCACCTCCCCTAACACTGTTTCTGCTGGGTGGGTGATGTGTTGGATCTGTTGCATCCCATCTCCTGGTGCTTCCCAACAACAGTTAGCTCTCTTCTGCATTTCCCCCTTAGGAGAAAGATCCTGTCTGACACTGAAAACCTGCTAGAAATAGTGTGATAAATGCCCACAAATTATGAGAACTTTTTTAACCTTCAAAATACTACCAGCACCACTAAAGCTGACTATATTTACTAAGACCGGACAGCTACCAAGACACTTCATAGCTTGTGTTTCTGCCCATAATTAAATATCACAGATAAATGTAAATGCAGAACTGAATGAGCACTAAGAAAATTGCACTTTTCCCCTTCAGTCACTATTCCATATGACCTGTGAATGTGAATTATCACTATCCATAGAATCACAGAATATCCTGAATTGGAAGGGACCCACAGGGACCATTGAGTCCAACCCTGGGGTCCAAATTAAAGTGCTTCATAACATCTTATACAAACAGCTAAAAAGACTGTTTAGTACTGCTACTAAACCCCCGGTTTTTCTATGCATTCCTAGTAGCAGATGCAGAATGTTTACAGAAGGAATACTATTAGCCTAAAAGTGTAACAGAGCTCCCAAAAACATCCTCATCTCTGTAGCCAGTGGTCACTGAAGCAGTTTGGTCCCTTCCTCAGCTCCTCAAGTCTGTGAAATAAGACACATGAATCCTTCTTTGCAACACACAGTCCCTCATACAGTTTCTTTTAAAGAAAGAAAATAACTGAAAGCCAATTGGGTTTCTGGCACATTTATTACCCAATGATCACCAAAAAAGAAAATGCTAAGATCACCATGTTTGTCTCGTAGAACCTGAGAAAGCAACTCCCTGCCCCACTCCAGACCATCCTGAGCAAGATCCTGCTTTGACAAAGCACGTCTGAAGCCAGCCCAGAGCCTGCCAGCCAAGCACAGCCCCAGTGCAGGTCTGCCTGGGCTCCTCTTCAGTGCCTGCTGCCAACCGGCTCCTGTCACCTTGGCAGAGCTGAGCCTCTGCTTAACCCTCTGCCACAGCCAGGCAGAGCCAAAAGCTGACTCTCACCCCTTCCACAGCAAAATCCCATCTTTATACGAGTCGTGGACGGTGAGTGTGTGTTCACAGCAGTATTTGTGCAGTCCCTAGCAAACACACACCAAAGCCAGCAGCAGATAGAGTTATCCCTGCTCACCCCATCCTGCAGCTCTCCTTCCTCTCTCCCCACACACCCACATGTTAGAGTTAAGTGGGTCTTAACAAGTCCATAAGTGGGATATACCCAAGTGTTTCCAATTTACCCTCAGTGAACTTGAATGAAAAACATTTGAAAATGAAATTCTGGGTGAAATCTTACAGCATTGCTGCAGCATATGGAGCTAATTTCAAATAGCACTTTGATAATGTCATGATCTGTTAGAAAGTGGTCACCTTATACCAAAGGTATTGTAAACTCAGTTGCCTCACTCAGTGTATGTTCATCTTATGATCCATAAGAAAGCTATTTAGTGGATTGTGAAATATGAACTTTGGCCAGAGCTAATTTAAGAGGGATTGTTACACCATGGATGGTGCAGCTTGTTTCTTCTGTGAGTTTCATATTATTCAACTATTCACAGCCAGTAAATTCACATCTAATAAGCTGCAAAAGTTATCAGACGAAGCACAGCCCATTGTAATCCCCACAAGAGGTAAATAACTGATAAAAAAAATTAATTCCAGCATGTGTAACAAATATTTTTGCAAACATCATCTGATAAAGGAATTTGCTTTATTAGCAACTAACTTATTCACACAATGGAGAAAATGCAAAAATGTGTTCTATATCTACAGGCCACAGCATTTCTCAAGTGCTTACCAGGGAAAAAAAATAGACTAAGCTGGAAACAAAAGCACATAGAGACCACACCTCCTGGCAGGCCCCTACCTTGGCACTGGGAATGCAGTGGCAGGAATGTGCTGGAGTAGAAGGGATTTGCAGGACGTGAGACAGGTGAAGAGTCACTTTTCTAATGAGACCCCCGTCAAACAAAGTAGTAAGTTTACACCCTGCTTCTTGAGACCAAACAGGAGCCAGTGAGTCCTACCATGAGTCCATCTAACTTCTGGTTCTTCCAAACCCAACCAGGCAGTGGTATTGCCCCAAGGGCTGGTCCAGCAACCAGCACAGATGTAGGCATAAGCTCTGATTTGTGCTGGTGTTGGGCTGTCCCCTCTGCCTGGGGCAGCACGGGATGTGAAGCTGCCTGGGACACGTCCATGCTCCTCATAAGACCCCCAGTTTGTAGAGAGCCCTTAAGAGCCTCTTGACCCCATACACAAAATAAGGGGAAAGAGTTGAAAACCCCTCAGGGTCTCCCTGGAACAACAGGATTTCAGGCACTATAAGTTGTGTTCTCAGAAGCACTACTTCAAATCCAGAGCACTCTCAGAAACCTACTCCTTTGCAAGGCACCACAATGAACTCTGCTGCTGAATTTGTTTCAGGGTTCTGGTTGCTGTGTAGTTCCTGGGACACCACCCCAGGTCCCCACTGTAACAGCACTGACTGCGGGTTCCCTGCAGGAAGCTCCCAACAAACAACACCTGAGAAAACACAACAACCAGGAGCTCACGCCGAGGTTCTTGTAAGATGCACCAGAAGGGATGCTCAGGAAGAGATCTGATGAAGATTAAACCAACTATTTGAAGCACAGGACGCTCCAGCCGTTGTTTAGGGCCAAAGGTGTCATAGAAACATCCCCCTATGCAGGGATTGCTCCAAGCACTGAGGAACCCACTGAGCAGTTTAAGGGAAAGGCACCAGGTACATGTAGAACCAGGTAAATGTTCTGACATGGGAATGAGCACTAAACTATCAGAAATCTCCTTTCATTAAGTGCCGAGTCCTGGGAACTTCGTGCTATTTTTCTCTTGCTTTCACAAACCTCCACCATTGTTAGAGGCAGCTGGAATAAGAATGAAGAAAGGCGTTTCAAAACTTTAACCCTGCACTAGGGACAATCTACACCAGAGAGGATAGCAATTGTGTTCAGACGTTCTTCATTCCCCTTCTTTAAGTCAGCCCTCAGCCTGCAGCAAGGCCAGAAGTTTTTCAGGTATCAGCAGGAAGAGCCCCTTTCCTCTGCCTCATTGCTCCTTTACTCCAGCAGCAATTCCTCTGCCTCTGAAGTTTGTCAGCTTTTCTTGCCAAGGAGAAAGGAATGACAAAAGCATTCAAATTAAAAGAAAAACAGAGAGATCCCAAGCCTCGTGTGTGACATAAAGCAAACAATTCACATGATCTTTATTTTTGTAACTCTCGTCCTCCTCTCACCCTCATGCCTGTTGTTATCACTCAGCATGTTATTGTTATTACTTGAAATTTGTTTTTAAAAGTGCCTATTCAGTGCTGGAGGTGCCTGAATACACACTGCAAATATACAAAACACATGTCCAACTTAGACCCTGTGTTCCCTGAGGAAGGGTTGGTATCCTCTGTAATGCACTCAGCACACTTATGGCATGAACAAATTATGAACAATAATATTAAAGAAAAACTTGTGCCTATTTATCTGTTTGGTCTATGAAGCTGATCTGTCAATGACCCCGAAAACTCTCGGTGACACACACTGTGGTGGAGTTAAAGCCAAGCTGCTCTTTCCATTAATTTTTTTTCCGAATAACTTGAGTCAAAATCCCAGGGTAGGTGACACAGGGCGACCCTCCTGCTTTTGATGTGAATGGGAAAGGATTTGTCTTTTTATATCAAAGCTGGCTGGGAAGAGGAGGTGGGTGGCCATGAAAGGGAAAAGCCATGAAATTATCTCCATTGGTTTATAAGAAACAGCCATTCAATGGGATTTTGGGAGGGGGAAACCTTCTGAAAAATGTGCTGGTGTGATTCCTCTGGAGGCCTGAACATCTGAGCCAAGCGCTCGGATCGAGGTGGGGGGGGCAGGAGAAGTTCTTCCCTTAATTGAGAACACACTTGTTTGCAGAGTTCAATGTCGGGAACTCCAACATTGTTTTTGAAAGGCAGAGTATTGTGTAGGTGTCGGAATTCAGAAGAGGCCGAACAAGAACGGATGGCAAAAGGCAGCTGTGATGATTTAAGTCTCCCAACACCTTTAGCTGGTTCCCTTCCTGTGCCCCCCCCCAACTGGATTTTGCTCTTCTCTCTTGGCTTCAGCTGAAGGAGTCAATCCCAGCTCCCTCGAACCCATCTGGGGTGTTCCTCCTCCCACAGCAGCCTCCTGCCCACACCCAGCCTGGGGCACCAGTCCCACAGCCCTTCCTGGGCTGGGATGGAACACAAGCCCAAAGGAGGCACCCCTAAAAACCAAAAAACTATTTACAAATCTGGATAATTCTTCATTATTGGGACGAAGTTTCCATTTGTTAGTGGGAGTCCTGTCAAAAGACAACCCACAGAGAGAGGCTGGAGGTCATTCCCATCCTCACGTTTCAGAATTGGTTGCTGCTGCTCTGGTGCAAAGACAGTTTTGTACTCCTGTGTTTGAGATTGACAGATGAAGACAGGGCAGTTCTGCATAACTCAACTCAGATTAAATTTACCTAAATATCACCCTTCTCTGCTAGATGTCCTTTTAAATAGCACTGCAAAACTGAGAGTAAAAACGCCGTATTTTTCTCCAAGGTTATAATATTCTTAGTCCTAATCAATAACCTAATTGACCTGTGTCAATCTAACCAACTAGGATTCATTTTAGCTGGAAACACCTGAACGTTATTGCAAGCCCAGGTTTGGCCAGTTCTAATGACCAGGTGTGCATGAAGCAACTGAAGCTACGTAGCAGCCACCACAGAATTCTGGTCAAGACATTCTATATAATATTTTTGTTGCTAAAATATTTAATTTTGCCTGTTCCACAGTTATTCTCTCTTTACAGAAAGTAAGCTACCTTTTGTCGCAGCTGACCTGGCAGCAGAGCAATGATATAGAATATATGACTTAAAAAGATAAAGAGAGACAACTAGGTACCAAAGTGATAAAGGAGGAAGGATAAAAGACACAAGGCAGATTGCCAGGTTCAGGGTTATGTATTCTTTTGTATGAGTCTTTTTATCTCACTTTTTATATCTTGGCTGCCCTAAGTAACAAATGTGGTTCCTTCTTCCCATCATCATACAGTTTCACTTACACTTTATCAGAGGAATTTAGCCAGAAGAAGGACAACAAGAAAGAGAACACTCTGTGAAGATAATTATCACAGTTTTACATCATAAATTCAATGATTAAGGCTCCTGAAAGTCTCAGCTGGGGTGACCAAGTGCTCAGTGACAGACCATTTTCCTTCTGATAATGCTGAAGGACAGAAATGTATCAATCTCTCCGTGTTTGAATCCCACTGTGGGAACCCCAACAGGTAACTGGGGTTGTATCACAAGCTGTCACCTCTGGCATCAACACATCCCATCTTGTCCTGCACTTCTTGCTAACTCAGCACAGGCAGGACATGTTGCCACCAAACCCACTTTCATTTAATTATTGTGACAACACTCATGTGAATCTTAAAATTCATTGGAAGATATTTTTTTGCTTTATCTTAAATGTTGCAATGCAGGAAGGGGAAATTCTGCAGTACCCAAAAGACATGTTACAAGTAGCTCTCACCTAATGTCATTGTGATATTTAGAAATAAAAAGCAGTATCCCAAGTTTCTGACGTAGAAAATAATTTATCCATTTAGTGGGGAGGAGGGGTTGGATTATTTAGTTAAATACAGCTTCTGCTATTATCTTGTAGTTGGCTTGGTCTGGACTCAAATTAGTTTTTTGAATAAAAAACCCTCTAACTTTCAGTCCAAGAGTTGACATGTTTGCCCATCTCCTGCAACCAGTAATTTATGTTTTATCAGTTTAAGGGCCAGAGTGAAAGCAAGTTCAATGATTTTCTTCTATTGAATTTAAAAGCAGGAAACATCTCACAATGTTTTTGTAGGCAGCTCAATAATATTCAGCAGAATTGCCTGTTTCAAACAATGCATTCAAATAATGGGAAAAAATAGGAAGAAATTGCATTTATGCAATAGTCTCATTGCAGTGTTATTGCTGTGCTCAGGTATAACAATAGGTAGAGGTGTTGCTCTATTAACATTTATAACGAGGTTATCAGTATAACCAGATTGTGGAGAGATGAGTTGAAATAAAGGAACTTCTTCCAAACTTGTGGTAATTCAGCTCTGAATTTTTCATCCCCTTAGGGGTGAAGCTGAAGGATATGGAATCTGGATCTAGTTCTTAATTTTGTGGCTTGGTCTCTTTTCCAGTTCCCGCAGAAACATGTTCATCAAGATCTCCTGACATTTCTCTGCATTTTTTCTTTCTTTCAATGATAATTTGAGGCAAGCTCTGCCCTTTCCCCCATAACGTTATGCTTTTTACATCCCCACAGCATGTAAACACTAAAAAATGCAAGCATAGCAACTCAGCAAAATACATAGAAACAAATGTTACCAGAACAGCCTTTTTCCACGATTTTATAGGAGTTCCACAGAGCTGGGATTGCACATGCAAACCAGAGCAGTCACACAGAAACCAGTGTTGCCATCCTGGGTGAACAAACAGACTCTGTGGACTCCATGGACTGAGATTTCAGTGCTGTCCCACTAATGAATCATTCTGCAACAGTGGGTCTGTGTGTAATGATAATTATGATGATTATGGAAGTCGATGCCTTAGGAATGTAGGTAAAAGCTTCATAGAAATGGGTAGTTTGACTCTTAAAAAATTACCAGTCCTTTAAAAAATTGCTCCAATAAAAGGAAACTGTGGACTAAAAAACAGGCTCCCTTCCAAAAGATGAAATCAAAGCCCTGATACCTTTTATCATTGTTTCATCATAGCTAATAAAATTTCCGTAATTATCTGAGGACACTGGAGCCTTTTATCTGTGATGAGTGACACAACATTGTGTGTCTGGAGTCAGCAAGGTAAATACAATACATGCCTGTGACAGCATCTCAAGAAACAAAAATAAACAGAGATCCAGTTACAGATGAATACTGGCATAATCCTGAAATTGTAACTTCCCCTTCCAAGCTCTGCATCTTCCCAGCCTCCAAACCCACTCTTGACCTGCCTGCTTTTCATGTGCTGTAATAGCTGTCTACTATTAGAAGACAGCAGAAGCCCAAGCTTCTGCAGAAAGCATTGCCCCAAAATACTTTTTTTTTGGTGTGTTTAATCACTGAAAGCAGCCTCATCATCTAATCAAAAGGCTCTGCTTTAATCAGTGATCTCCTTCCACTCCATGCTCCCAAGGAACAGAGAGCATTCCTCTGTAACGAGCCTCCCTCCCGAAAAATGAGGGATGTGTAGACACGGAAGGCTGAAATTCTCCCAGTTTGCCCCAAGGGATGCCAAGTGTAGCTCAGACAAGTACAAAGGGAACCTGTTCTTGCTGCTTTTCAACTGTGGCCCTACTTAAATTGCCCCGGGGGTTTCACGTTTCATTCTCCCAAGGTTTCTGTCTCGGGCTTTTCTGGGGAAAACATTAAGGACATAGGCCTTGCTCTAAACCTACTTCCCTGGGAATAAGACTGGGCTCATAATCTTACAGTAAGTAACAACTCATATGTCTGGTATTGTCTGTTTTCCATGCGAGAATCAGACAGCCAGGCCTTTAGAAAAGCTGATTTAATCTACTGAGATATATACACGCATAAACACACGTGCACACATACACGGGGAATGGAAAGAAAGTAAAATCAAATAAAAACAGCACTTCATACAGCACAAAGACTTACAATCTTAAAATTTCACATTATTTTTAGACATTTCATTAAAATTCTTACCACAATCTTAGAAGGCACGAGCCAGTAACAGATATTATGCAGGAGGATCATTTGATCTACTGTTGAAATGCTGCCACTCTGGAGTGGAACAGAGCATCTGGTTTACACATTATAATAGTTTGGGACATGAAATGAAGGTTCTTATAGCCACCTGAAGCTATAAAGGAAAATGTAGGTAAAAGGAATTTTAATTAGCTGAATCCCTACAGCCAGAGCCCTGGGAACACCGATGGATAAAGCAGGTAAGTTCTATTGCTGGTGTTTTGACTCTTCTGTCAATCCCCAGAATCATTTAATCTTGCCTCTAAAAGATGTTCTCACTTAGCTCAGCTTAAATTCAGACCAAGTCTACTGAAGCTGTAGGATTGTGCCAGGTTTAAAGAGGGACAAGTGACAGCAGTGCTGCACTGGAAAGCCCTGCTGCCCCTGGGTGCTGACAGTGGCTAAGGACTGAAAAGGAAGGGAACTATTTACTGGATGACATTCATTTCCATTAATTGAGGCACTGAGGGAAGAGTGGCTGAATGAAGCAGGAGGCCTTTTCTCTTCTGTCTCTTCTTAAAAGAAAAATCAAGCATTTATGAGACAGAAAAGAAGAGAAAACTGATTTTCAAGGGTAGGCAAAGTGCAGACACTCTTGTTTCCCTTCCCTCCCTCCTCCACTTTGACAGACCTAATCTTTCTCCCCAGAACATAACGATCCCATAAGAGACCCTGTAACTCCAATTGGAAAAGGCTGTTGTTTCCAGCATACGAGAAGATGAAGAAAAAACGACACCCCAGCCTGCTCTGTCACCACACAAGGATGATAAATCGTGGCTGGATGATCTGAGACATTTAATACTGTTCCCAGCAAATCCAACTGGATCCCTGGGTTCTCACTGGCACTGGCAACGTGTCACGGCCAAATAACCCGAATATTGCCAGCACAGCCTCTCCCCAGCACATGTGCAGGGCCTGCTCTCCCTGCCAGGGAAGATACAATATCAGACATGTGCAGAGGAGGACTCCAAGTTAATTTACACCAGTTGTAGCACAGAAATATAAGCCACCACCCAGAGCTGAAATCATGGGATGGTGCCATCTGTATGTAATTGTCAGGGTTACGTTTTCCATTACATTTTCTGCTGGAGGAAGGTGAGGATATACAAGTGGGTACAATCATAACAGTCAGGCCTTGCAAAACATCAGTGAGAAATCACACTTTGGTTCGCTAAAGGGGTGATTTGCATTTCATTCTGACACGTCAGAATGGTCTATTTCTAAACAATGTCACAGAAAATGAGATGAAATTCACTTTTTATTCCAAATATTGTAAAGCAATAGGCCAAACAGATGGACAGGTATGGCATTACTTCATCTGTGGCATGCTAAGCTTGGCTCTGGGCCTGCAGAGCACAAATGTTTCAGCAGTCCTCAGGGGTTAACAGGCAGCACGTTCAGAGGGGCCCAGAAATTAAAAGATCTAGCAATTGTTGCTTTTTGCTTTAACCCTGGAAGAGGCTGCTAGACTGGGAAAGCAGCTAGCTAGAGTAATCAGCTTGGCACTTTTAGAGGAAAACTTCAGAAAATATAACTGCAACAACTGAAAAACAACTCAAAATACATTAAGCCTGAAATAATTTCTTCTGTTGTATGTATTTGCTTGGAAAGTGAATACTTAAAAAGACCCTGAATACTCCTTATTCATATAGAGGATTATTATATAAAGACTCTACCAAGTGTTTAATCTCTTTGCACACCCTAAAGACTGCACTAGAAACCGAAGGTGCCGTTCCACTGAGTATTTTCTGTAGTATCAAAGCCATCTAAAAAACTTCCTGACACCCTGCACCCCATCTTCCCCTTTGCACCTTGCGTGTGCCCTCGTGCTGCAGTTCCTCTCTGGAGCACTGCTGAGTCTCTGCTAAAGACTCAGAGTATTTCCCCCCAGAACCTCTGATGGCATCAGCTCCTGCAAGGGATTCCTACACAGGCCTCTGCAGACAAAACAATTCTCATTTTAAGTACTTTTGCTGTGTATGTTTATCCAGCAGTTGTGAGTTATACCACTGAAGCCAATAATTTTCCAGTCCCCTCTAAAGTTTGCCCAGGGTTTTATGAGGACAACTGTTTTTTCCTGTAAAACCTCAGATTTGCGTCTGCTCTTTGCATTTGTAGCCAGAAAAGGGGGAAAAGGGTTAAGTACCCAAGTGCACAGTGTGCTACAAACTGTCTGTGCTGGTTCACAGAAAGACTCCTGCACAGACCAAAATGGGGATTAATTTCTTTGAAACTCTGACCCCTGGCAATCCCCTTAGGACTGGAAATACAAACACTCCAGGAGGGAAGAGTTCTGTGAAGCATTCCCACCTCCAGACCACAATATTCCTGAAGCATTCCCACCTCCAGCCCCAGCATTCCCACCTCCAGCCCCACGATATTCCTGAAGCATTCCCACCTCCAGCCCCAGCATTCCCACCTCCAGCCCCACGATATTCCTGAAGCATTCCCACCTCCAGCCCCACACTGTACCTGTCGGTCTGGCCCTTCTCCCACGTGTCTCATGGTAACTGCTGTAGCTAACACACTTTGGCTTACAAAAATCTATAATAAACAGTTTTACCAGCATTTGCCCATCCATCACTCTCCAGAAAAAAAAACTCTGGCAAAACCCAAGCAAGACTTTAATGGATAGAGACTGGATGCCCTTCCAGTGAAATCCAAGAATTTCAGCTTAACTGTTTTAACTGCTAAACTGCCCTTTTTAGCGAGTGGTGCTCGTGAGATAGTACAGAAAAATAATTTTTGTTGTATTTAGGTTAAAAAGTTATTAAACACCCTTCTGGGCACATATATACATGTCCAAAAAAACCCCCCAAAACCAGCCCCAAACCAATTCAGGCCTCCAGAATGTAAGGGTTAAGCTTCTGTCCCCTTAATGTTTGAGTGTTAAATGCTTCCAAAGAGCCTGGAACTACAACTGGGCACTGCACACTCCAGGCTAACTGGCAGACAAGTGTTGCTCTAGGCTTAGAAACACTGTCTTTTCACTTCTGGGACCTGGGTTTATTCCAGCTTAATCCAGCTACAAATTGTTGTCTTGCAGAGCCTGCAGCTTCTTTTAAATACCTTCCTCCTCCTTGCAGTGTGTAATTACCAGCAATTATCATTCTTGTTTACCAGTGGCCAGTTCTGAGTTGTGTCAGTGTGTTTGTTGGAGTCTTTATGAAAACTACATGAACTGACCCAATGCTCTTGGGAAGGATAAGACAAACTGGCATGGAAAACTGAGAGACTTTCCTGATCCACAGAGGAGTTGAGTATTAAGACAAAGTACAAAAATAAAATATCTGGGTTTGCTTCATTTCTTTGGAAGACCTACCACAGAGTTGTTTCCCCTACCTGATGTAAATAATTGCTTCTGCAATGTTCAGTCAGAGGCTGTTGTGTTAGAGCAGTTGCAGGATGATAAAGTACTTTGGAGATAAGTTTATATATAGAGAAATTAGGCCTATCTTGCCAGAACAGTGACTCAGCCTAATGTGAGAGTTTATAGGCTGTCCTGGTCTCAAAATTCATCCTTCAAGTCTTGGCAACAAGCACTAGGTGAACATTGTGTTCTTCACATGGAGCATCAAGTTTCTGGGCCTTTGGCTGCCTGGGACTTGTGCTTGGAGAGGTGCTACTGCACAGGCAATTAAACATCACACTGCCCAGGGCAGCAAACCCACCTGCTCAGTTCTGGGCTATTTGGTGCATTCAGCAGCAACAAAGATCCTTCAGGAGTGAGCACAGGCTGAGGAGATGCTGGATTTCCCGGGAGCGTCACGCTCAGGGCTGTCAGGGGACGGAGAGCAGAGTGTGAGGGGACTGTGGTGGCACACACCAGGCAGGGCCCAGAGTGAGCTGGCTGTGTGAGCCACAGCTCCAGGGACACTGAGGACAAGGGCGGGAGGAGCTGGTGTGGAGCCAGAGGAGCTGACTGGCAGCTGGCTCACACACCACACCGGCCAGAACCTCTCCCTGCGAGCCGCTGACACGTTCAGAGGGGCACCAGAGCGGGCACTGCAGTGCCCAAAGCAGGTCTGTCAAGGCTTGTGACACACTCACAGACCTGGTTCCTTAGTGTGAGTGCTGGTTCACAGATTTTCAGTTGTCTAAGATATTAAAATGTGCCCTCTGCTGAAGCCTCAGCATCTGCTGCAGGCTGACAGGGTGACTGTTGTGTTAAGAAGGAAAAGAGGCAGTGACAGAAGGGAATTCTCACATGAATGAGTAGAAGAAGGCGAAGAAGCAACTTTTCTGCTTTGTGATTTTTTATCTTCCACATATTTAAATTTCTGATAATACACTATTTTTCTTTCAAATAATAAACCAGAGGCTGATAAAACCATTTTAGGAGCATGACAATAGATTGCTTTCTATAACAGTTTCTACACTGAGCTTTTTTCCTGTAGAATCTCAGTACCTGAGCCCCCAGAACTCTGGTGGCTAAGAAAAGAGGGAATAAATACAGCAACATGTGACTGAAGACAGTACACAAGTACATGAAACTGGTGCCCAAACAGCTCCCTACTGTCCACTAAAGTCCAGGTACCTGGGAAAGTGTTCTGCAGCTCTCCCATGGAATGGCATTGCCCTTGTTGCATTTTCAGTACATAGTGTAACAGTCAGTGAGGGTGGCATTGTAAAAGATGTCATGAGTTTTACAGCAGCCCAGTTTTGCAAGCAAATGGTGGTATCTGTGATAAGAGGGAAGCAGAAAGAATACTGATGTACTGTTGTAGCCTGTAGCCAGTTCAGGGGCTTTGTTTAACTCTGCTGACTGTTACCTGGCTTCAGCCAAATAAAAGCAACCTGATATCAACCTGCCTTTTTCCCACTCGTGGTTCCTCCCTTTTGTGAAGGTGATTTCACAAGTGTCATTGCAAATAAAACACATGAGAGAGTATCTATCAAAATGTTTTCTCTGCTTAACTCCTGCTGGCTGCATTGGCCTGCTGCCCTTCACTCCTACCCTCCCATGCCTGGCAGCCAGTAGCTAATCTTTCTTCTAAAACCACATGTGGGTCTATAACATGCATCACTGTGACCTCACCTGTGCATCACAACCAGGCAGCAGCAAGTGCAGAGCTCCCCAGTTACATTGCACTGCAGTGCTAGAAGGACAGCAAAGTTATTTTAGCTGTTTTATTTAAAAACAAACACAGGTGCCTTTACTATGGGAAGCCACATTTAATAACTGGCTGCTCCTGTGGGTGTTTGGAGACCGCCCCAGACAGAGGAAATGTGAGAACTTGCTTTCATCCATGTCTCCATCCCCTGCCAGGCGCTGCCTCTCTGTGCCCCAGCCGTGCTCTTCTTCCCCACCTGCCAAAAGGTTGGGGACAGCTCTGTCATGCTCAGACCCATCTGCAGCCACTGGCACCTCTCCATCCTCAATCCCCTCCTCTTTTCCTTTAACTGCCTTCTTCCTAAAGCCCTACCTACCCCTCTCCAGTGCTGCTCTGTCCCTACTTCTCCTGGAAGAGAGAATAATAAATTGGACTTCAGTGAACTGCAGAAATACTTTCCATAGAAACTCCAGGAAAACTTTTCGTTTCTCTTACATAGGCATTCCCACTATTCTTCCTCTTTTCTTTCCCTTTCTCCTCACCCATCAGCTACACACAGACCTGCCAGGGGTGGATATTTAACCCCACCTGAGCAAGCTTCCCTTGGGGAAAGGCAGAAGGGCAGTGGCTGCTCCAACTGGGCTCCGTCAGCTGGAAGATCACAAGTGAAATCAGAAGGTGCTGAACCTCCCCTCTGATGCTGATTAATGCTCACACTGAGATCCAGGGAGCTCTTTTACAATCTTAGTGCATATGATCAATAATAACATTTATTTTAACTTTCCAGTGTTCCCCCCAGAAAAAAACCACCTTCACTTTAATGTGCACAACAAGATAAAAACATACAAAATAAGAGGGAGAAGAGTAGTATTTTAGAGCCTGCTTCAACACCTTTTGGTCACACAAAATAAGGCTCATTTGCAAGAATAGTTTACATGTTTAGGCAATTAGGTTGTAAAGCCTTTTAAAATGTTTTAATCTTTGCAGAAGTTTTTTTAGATTTGCTACAAATTTTGAATGAAATCATGCTTTGTTCCCACACCAGAGACTTGTAAGGATTTATAAGTCCATGAGAATTCCTTTGTCTCTTATTACTTCTACTTGTCTTAAAGTACAATCAAAGCTCAGTTTGAGATGATGATAAAATGTTTATCTAAAGCTTGGTTTGGGATTTGAGCCATAAGAGTATTTGTTTTCTGACATGGAGGCTGTGAAGAAAATACTTTGCTCAAGTCATAGGAGGAGATAATGCAACGGGCTTACAAATGTTGTGCTGCAACTTAAAGCTTAGAAAAATGTAGCTGTGAGGCATTCACTGAAATAAAAACAGGAACAATAACAACAACAACAACAATGACAACAAAGACCTGCATTTCTCCACATGTGAATGCCAGAGTGCATGTAGGAAAACATGACCAAACTGGAGAGCAGCAAACAAAAAATTTGAAACAGAAGAAGAAAAAAGCTTTAGATCTGTAGCAATATTTGGCAGTTGAACTTGGCACTAGGGACTCAACATGCTTTTGTAGTTAAGAGTGCAAGCTATCCTGTTTGTACCAGAGGAGGATGACTCCTCGGGATGTAGATGGAGGAGACTGAGACTCTCCTCAACAGCCGTGTGGGTTTTCAAGTCAGCCTTGAAAAAACCCATTTTCCTGTAGCTTAAATCTTCTCATCTCTCCTGTCCCTGCCTTTGGTTACTGAATCTTCCCTACTCTTATTTTTCCCTTGACTAAAGGGGAAGCACTGGTGTGTGTCAGAGATAACAGCTCAGCCCAGCTGTTGTCACTTTGCCATTCACAGTGTGGCAGTGCCTTCCAGACACTCCTGTTCCAAAACCAGGTTGCTGTTACCTCACAGAGAAGTGTTATTGTAGCACAGCACCTTCCTCACCCCGGGTTCATCAATTCCCATCTGCCTCTAAGGGGGCAGTACCAGATAAACGCCAGAAAACATCCCATATTCCAATTTTTAAGCGCTCCAGAAGTGTGGGTTTGTTTTTTGAACTTAAGTATGTTGACAGGTTATAAAGAGCTTTTTCAGCTGTGGGTGGAAGGTGCAATAGAAAGTGAAATAATTCTGTTTTCCAAGTGAGGGGTGCAGGTGAATCCAATTCCAAAGCAGAAAATTCAGCTGTGATTTAGTCATTACAAAACCCTTTTGCAAATGCAGACGAGGGGATTCATCAGCGTGATGGTGAAAGCACGAAACCCCCCAGGACACAAACTCGGGGACTGCTCCAATCATAAAAAGGAAAAACCCCATGGGAATTTAATAAAATAACACGATTTTAGCAGCAAAATGACCGAGGTGTTTCACAGGCGAGTGTAACGCTCCAGCCACCCTTCCCCAGCCTCGAGGAAAGCCGTGTGCTCCAGCAACGCTGAGAACTCCATGCAGTGGATTTTCCAAAGGCCAGAGAGCCAAGAACAATATAACATCACCAGGCAGACTTCAAAGGGCAGTGCCTGCGCTCGCTCCTGCTCCTGTGCATCCCCCCGGTGCCAAAGCACACAGGGAGCGCGGGCTCTGCTCAGCAGCTGCTTGGGATGTTTGACAGATTTCCCAAACTCTTACAGCACTTGCAAAAGAAGTTTCCAAGAGAGGCAGCGCTCTGACCGCAGCCTTTACAAGAACCAAAGGTAAAAACAAGAGAGAGGTTTGTTTGTTGATGGACTGACACAATTTGCACACATGTCCTGGAAAAATGCTTCACTCTAATTGTGCAGAATGCTTTCCTGGGGGACTGCAGATGTTCACAGAAGCACAAGGGAAGACTTATTGCTCTAGCAGGGAGTAAAGTCCTTTTGGGAATCATCTGTAGACAGTGACAACAAAGACTTGCTAACTCAGTGCAATGATTACCTTCTTCTATGAGCTTTCACAGGTTGGCAAAACTGAAAACATCCTAATTTAAGAGCAACTCTATTTTTAAAGAAAAATTCATATTCCAGCTACAAAGACTTTTTAAGAAGTGAGAATACTTGATACCACACTGTGTGAGCAGCATATTGGCAAAATAAAGACTTACAATCAAAGCTAAAACCCCACACTCACAGGAGCGTAGCCGAAATCCTCACAACTCCTGTGATAGTCCCATAAATAACACATTTTCCCAAGGTTTAATGGTGTGGTTCTTGCTCTCACACAATGTGGGGTATGGAAGGTTGGGGAAGGGGTGGAAGTAACCCTGCAGGACACACACCACAGGGCTCTGGCTGCTGCCCTGGCAGCCAGGATTTCAGAGTAAGGTCACTGCAAACCCACAAATACGCAGGTTTTAATTTGCAGATTTTTAACAAAGCCCCAAACCTAAACCAGATATGAGTCAAGATCATAAAATTTCATGTGGGTTGCTATTATTATTTATAGTTTATTGAGTTTTAGAAGAGTGTCTGACATTATATGGGAAAGCAAAGGGATAGAACCCCTAACCTAAAAGAGTACCATGAGCACTAAGAGGGCCAACTGATGCTTTGCTACCTGCTGTGGCTGCTACTGAATCAGGGCTGAACTCATAATTTGTAGAAAATCCCAAATCCAGGTGAATGCCATAGAGTTTGGATGAACACACCAAAACATTCACCCTCAACATCCTCATCACTCCCCCAAACATCCCATTTCACTGCCCACTCAGATAGCTGGATGGGGTGCAGCTTGCACTGGACTCCAGATAATTATTTTTTCCAGTTTAATAAAAGGGAGCATCAAAAACTCATTCACACCCACCAATGCCACACGTAGCCAGCAGCGTGATCTGGCAGGGCTGCTGCAGATCAGTTGTGCTCCCTGCAAGGCAGCACTTGCAAGTATTTCATTAAGGTCAGATCAGTCCTTATGCTCCCTGACAACAATACTGGGGTGAGGAAGACTGATCTTGGCCATACTTTTGCTTGATTTTGGTTGTTTTGTCCATTTTCATGGGGCTTTTTCACTTGGCACTAACCTTGGGAGCTCTGGGTTGCATTTACCAGATTGAAGGCAGAAAGCACATTTGCTAAACAGAAGTTCACCAAGGATAATGTCTTTTAATATTAAAGCCACTGATAAAAAAAGTGAAATGCTGTAGCTAACAGAAGCCATATGAGCCAAAGGAGAGAACAGGGTCCTTGAAGGTGCCCTGATGTTCAACATTCCAGAGTTTTCCCACCATCTCTGCCACTGCTGTATATTATTCATCGGTTTCCCTCAGCTGTAAAACAGAGAAAGTGGTTCTCATGCTACAAAACTGTTCTGTATTTAATAGGTTACTGGTTTTAAAATGCTTTAAACCTGTAAGCCATATATATCCACCACTGAGACAGTTTCAGTTTTAGACAGTGACTGACATTAGTTTAATGTGTGACAATGTCCATTGGCTTTTTAGAAAAGCCACACCACCAAAGGCATCAAGCCTTGGAGGATGACTCAAAGCTTATAGCACGAACACTGTTAGGAATGAGCACCTAGCCTCAGCTACACTGCTCAAATAGAAGGTTGGTTTGAGAACAAATAGTTTTATCAAGCACAGGAGAATATAGTTGTGTGGCTGAAATTCCCATGGATCCTTCACCCTGCTCAGACAAATGACCACCATTTGTTTGCAGCCACTGCTTCTGAAAGAGCTTCCAAGGACCTGCTCCAGTGCTAAAACATTTTCCATTCTCATCAAGAGGGCACCAGAAGAGGAACAGCTCCAGGCAGGATGCGTTTGAACTTTAGAACATGCCTTCATCAAACACTGGAGCTGTGCTCACCCTTTCCTCTGACTGGGAGCACAGAGTGCAGCCCCAGCACGTCCTCACCCGCTGACCCTGTTCTTTCCATGCTGTCTGGGATCTCCTCCTCGTAACCTTCAAACCTCAGAACAGCCATAACCCTGCTCCCAGTCTAACAAATAACTCCAGCTGATCCCAGGGCTCTTCTGAAGCTTGTCCCTCACAGTTTTCCTGTTTCTTTAGGTACTTTGGAGTTGATAATTTGTACTTTCCTTAAACACCCTGCGGGTGTCCAGATTCTCTGGCTTTTAAAACTAACGTGGTCTGCATTGTGGTTTTGATCATATTCCTTCAAAAAATACACATTAATGCCTCGTGTTTAGATAAATGATGAATCTACTTCAAACAGAAAATTCAAACCCTGTATACTTGAAATACAACTTGCCCCAAAATTAATTATCTACACTTGTCCAGCTGGAATTTCGCTTTCTTCACACAGTGTGTTTAAGGATAATAGACACTAAAACAATTATTTATACCACAGACTGGAATGGCTTGGGTAGAACAATGAGAACCTTTTAAAAAACATGTTTTTAAAGATAAAGCCAACCAGCTTTTCGGCTTCAAATTTAGGTTTTGCAATAAAAGACATTCTACAAAACATTATACCATTGGAAATGCTTTAAAGAAATAAATTGAATTTAGAAAGTTCATGGTTATTTTTGTGAAGGGAAATGTGGTGGGGAGTTTGGATTCAAGATCGCACGACATCATAAGTCTTGGAATATTTGGAATTCTTGAAAGACAGTGGAATTTCCAGAGGACTAAAAGAAAGCTGGTGATGTGCCAGTTTTCTAAAAAGGGTAGGTTGGAGAGTCGGGCCAAAGACAGCCTGGTCAGCCTCCCTTCCCAGACAGGGAAATACGGGGATAACAGCCCATGACACTCAAAGAGCATTTACACCCAACCCAAATCAATAGGGGTTCACAGAAAGCTATTTTGGCTGAACTTCAGCAAAAGCTGTTCATCAAGAAGCCAGAAAGACAAAATCAACATGGGAGATATTAAGAAGATTTAAAATTAACTAAGATTAATCAATTGTCTGCATTTAAAAGGAGGGTCAGAAATACACTTGCCTGCTGATAATCACGAGTGATTTTGGGACTATGTTAACACACTCTGATGTTGAAGAAGCATAAAATAAACATTGGCCAAGGATGACTGTAGAAAACATTGTGGGAAGAGAAAGTGGGAAGAGCATGGTCACTGATAGGGATCTGCATCCCCTGGGAAGTGGGGCAGCAGCACCAGCCCCTGCACAGCCAAATCCCAGGTCATACATTCAGCCTACAGCCTTCCTGCAGGGGCTTCCATCTGCTCCACAGCCACTCCAGCTCCTGTGCAGGGATCACACGGATAGGCAGGTAATCAAAAACTCTCAGACACGGAATATCCTATATGGGAAGTGTGGTCACACCATCTCTGGGTCTGGTACTGGTGCAGTTGCCACCCCAAGATTTGGCATTGACAAATTTTGACTTGACCTTATTAGGTTTGGTTCAGGATTAATAACTGAACAGGTTCTGGGTAAAGGTGTCTGGGAGTGACGTTGGTTTAACTTATTAGAGAGGATTCCATGCTAACATTGTAAGTACCTAAGAGGTCTGAGAAATAAAATGCTTTCAAGTGCAGTGGGTAAAAGGTGCACAAATAGAGAGTAAGAGTTGAGGAGCACATTTAACACTCTGGTTACCAACCGTTGGAACAAGTGAAGACAGACTGCTGAATCAGTGGAAACTGTAAGGTCAGGATTCTTCTGTTTCAACAGGGATTAATCCCTGTGATCCATAACTGCTCTACATGACCACAATAGCCCACTTTTGACCATAATCTTCATGGTCTATAAATCTCCAGATCATATCACCTTTCCAAACTTAACAAATGGAAGAAATGCACAATCTGGCAGGGTAAACAGAGCATGGGCATCAAGGTTGGCATGGTTACACTGCATTTATTAATATGTAACCTGGTTTGTACCTCACTATGTGCACATGGAACTGCTCCGTGCCATTCACAGGAGGATCAAAGCCAACCCAGGCAGATCAGCTTTTGTTGTCAACATTTGAGTAAAATATAATTTGATATTACTTTCAAGAAAAAATAACATTACATGATTTAAATATTCAGATTTTAGTAATACGGAAAGTTTTTATTACTAACACATGCAAAGAAAATATTGCAATGTTTATGTGAATATCACATGCTTTAATAAACAGTGATTGAGGTTCATATTTGTGTTCATTCTTGTCTCTAGAACAAACCTTCTGTGACCTTTCTGGGATGCAGAGCATTTTAGATGGGTGTTTATGAAGTTCATAGTTCCCTGACAGCTTTGAACTGGTATGAAGGCACACGGGGCAGAACACGGACTTCAGAAATTCTTCTGAAAGATCAAAAGAAAAGAAAAAAACAGCCAGCATCAAACAGGCACACACATAACAGCAAATAACAAGGATGAAGCTGTTGTGACCAACGCTAACCCAAGGGTTAGTGGTGAACTCTTAGTCTGAGTGCCCAGAGTGAGGACCCGAACTTGGAATTTCCTGGCTGTCGTCAATTCTGTTACAACTGTAACTTGTTTCAGCATGTTTTCAGCTTTTAAATTTTTTCCCTCCTCTTTAATATAGTCTAAACTAGACATAAAATGGAAAAAATGTACTATTTCCACTGAGCACTGATGCTTTTGACATCTGCTTCCAAGTGTTATTCATCACCACACAGCGCAACAATCTGAGAGCAAGTACAATGTACCTTTTGGAAAAAGTGAGTCTCTGTGATTGCTTCTCATAAAAAAGCCTTGCCCTTTCCCCCAGTAATTGCAGCTCTTGCATGTTCATAAAAGAAAAGCACAGCAGCCCACCTGCATGTCCCAACAAGCAGGAGCTTTTGCACTGTTTGTTTTTAGGGTCAGCCCCCCGCCCCTCATAGATGGCACAAGGGACGTCCTTTTTTTTTCATGCTTAGTTTCCAAGACTTCTTTTTAAAAAAATCTATTCCCATCCCACAGTGGCATTTTATGCTCACAGCACATTTTAAGTACAGAGCAAGAAAAACACCAAATAATTCCAGAAAAATCAAAGGTCCTGCTGAGCTTCTCTGTCCCCCAGCGGGCTGAGCTGCATGGCCACGGGAAACCCACCTTGTGTGCCTGCAACCGGCACCACCACGGCTGCAAATGCCACGGGAGACAATGCAAACTCAAGAGCAGCGCGTTGGAAAGATGATCCCAAATCGAGGCATTACAAAGGTAAGTTCCCCGTGGTGTCTGGAGGAGGGAATCTGTTTGTGTGTATGGGACCAAATGTGCTGGGAGGATGGCAGTGATCGTGGAATTATCAGGAGTCAAAGGCCTGGCTGCAAACAAAGCACCTTAAGTGGGCCTGGCTTTGGCAGTGTCATCTGTATGTCAGGGAAGTCATTTTTCCTGCTCTGTTTTCACTGGGGAGTCTTCAGCTGGGAGACAGGGTCCAGTTGTAACCACTGCACCCAGAGATGGACAGATCTCAAAGAGAAGAGAATTCAGAGGACAGCCAAAGGCGATGCAAGGAAAAATTAAATGAGGTAGGTCTCTTTAGAAAGAAAGGAGGGCACAGATGAAAACAGCTTGTAGTATACAACAGACTGACCACTATCTGTACAATCAGAGCTTAATTTGCATTGAAAAGAGTTTAGATTGTATGTTAGAAAAATCTGTGATGTAGACAGAGAAAAACTTAAATTCCAAGCAAATAACCTTAAATTTCCTTTACTAGAGGTTTTTATGACCTGCCAGGCTTTACAAATCTCCCTTTTACTTCTAGACATCTACAGGTATGAATTTGGGTTCCACACCCACAGAACAGGGTTACCTTCTACAGCATCCAGCTCTTTACATGGAAAGGACTGAGGGAAATGCAATAGGAAAAAATGTTGGGCCAAATCTCACCAGCACATTCCCATCTAAATCACTGGCCTGAGGTACAAAGACTCCAGATAATGCCATACTATTGCTATTGTGGTACTGAGAGGAACAACCCCTGAGCAAAAGCACAAGTAGTTATTTTTTTGCATTAAAAGCTGTATGCAGGGTATAATAAGGTGGGTGTGAATGGGTCCCTTTCCAGGTCTATTTGTTAACGTGGTGCTCATGTGGTACCATGAGGTGGTTGGGTCAAAGGATGATTGATAAGATTCCTGAAAATATTGTTTATAAATCCCACTGAGGTCCGCTGGACTAAGACAGATAGTGCTGGACCTACTCCTCCCCTGAGCTGGCAAGTCATGGAGCTATTTAAATCAGAACAAAGCAAATAGTAGATATTACCATATTAGAATGCTTTAAACTTGTTTCATAAGGCATCATTCCATGTCCATCCTCAGCTCTACGAGTCCTGAAGGCACAAACAGGCACAGGCAGCAGGTGAAGAACAAACATCCAGTGCACGTCCAGGTCCTTTGGTATTTATCCTCATCTTTGACCCAAAGAAATCCAGATTACCCTTGGTCACAACTGAAATAAGTGGGTGAAAGGAAACTTGAACAAATGAAAGGAACATTGAAGAGACCATGAATGCACCTGCCTTGTACAGTGCAAATAAGTAGAACGGTAACTTTTCAAAAAAAATGCTATAAATCTGGTAGATAATACCCTTCCAAATGTTTTTACTTCCAAGCATCTTTTATCCTGAAGGTAGAATGAAAAACTTGACTTTTTTCTCCAGCTGTTCAGTTTTAGATAATGTCACGTTAGATTTATGAATTGACCATTCTTTGCACCTCAGGCTTCTGTCTGCAGTGTGTATTAGTAATAATCCAGAACTTTTCTGTTTTGTCTCGATAAATTTGAAATAACCTGCAGCTGGAATTGGCTCTGTAGGTATTGGTCCATCATGGCTCCATCAAGAAGCACTTCAGAGAGAAGGAGCTGTTTGTAACTCTCCCTTTGAGATCTCCTCTGTTTCCACACAAACTGAATTGTCCTTTGTTGAATGCAGGCAATTAAGGATGAGTCACATAGAAAAGAAAGATCTGACTCTGCACAGTTATTCTCTCTCTTGAAGATAATACTTGATTGATACCAGTTCTAAGCATCATTCAAAAGGGGTAAACGACAGGAAAATTAAGGTCACAGCAGTGATGTTTGTCATTGGTTTTTACTCTCTGCACAGAACTGTCATTCAATTCACTACATGAAGTCTCTGGCTTCGTGCTCTGCCAGCAAAAGCAGAGAAGGGTGGGAATACCTGTGGATCTCCTTTGTCCTGTGTAACACACCAAAGTGAACAACCTTCAGGTAAAGAGTTTGTAATTTTTTTAAATACAAAGTACCAGAAACAAGTGATGGCAATTACCATTGGTAATTTAATAGATCTTTACTTGCTGATGTGTACAGCAGTAAAATGAATTTGGACAATTTCTGTGACTAGTCATAAGTCAAAGCCAAGGCCTGGGAACAGCTGCTCTGGTTTCTCAATGGTCTTGTGCAGGACACTCACACACATGGTGCTGCCAAGACCTCAGCCAAGGTCTACAGACATCCAAAAAGTTATGCTCAGTGTCACTCCTTTGAAAGAATCTGGGCTCTGACCTGGGGTGCAAATTAACTTCAGCATGCTCTCAGCAAAGTGCTGACATGGAGACATTACTTAATTCTTGTACAGCAAGGGTGACTCGTATGGATCATTTAGGACTGTCAAAACAAACTGTTCTGTGACTAAGGACTTGCTCCACATGAGCTGTGCCTGCAGGATTAAATTCTTGGGGAAGAAACCACAAGCCTCTTGCTCCTACATCTGGGGAGCAGGTCAATTTAAAATCCTCTAACACAAATATAATGTTCTTTTTCAATTTTCTGTATTAATTCTGAAATTAAGCAGTTAATTTATCTATATTTGGTCTCCACTCAGGAATAAAAACCTCCTATGCTGGCAAATCCAATCGTATTCCAGGAGTTCTGATGCTGTTGTGAAAGCTACTGACAGAGTGGCTGAATCCAGAACACGCTGTAGGGCACAGACAGGTACAGAGCAAATCCTGGGTCTGCACTGAGAACTGGGATCCTTTCTGAAGGGCAGAAACAGAGGGATTGAGTTGGTTTGCAGTGAGCAGCAGGAGCTGTTCTCCCCCTATGGGGAACACACAACTCTCCTGCAAACAGTTTCCAGGCAAACACAGACGAGTAAAGGCTCCTTCTGAAGTACAGACAGAATATTTTTGCTTGAAGTGCTTGCCAGACTTTAATACAAGAAAGAAGGTGCTTGGCAAAGTCACTAAAGGTGGCACATAGAACAGACTGGGAACTGGCATTTTTATGGAGTATCAGCAAAAGTTTTGGATCTAAAAACCCAAACAACTCCCTTTGGCCCAGGGCACGTTTCAGGGAGTGGGAGAAAAAAATAAATAAGTAAATAAAAAATTTAGACCAGACTAGCAGGTTGATGTGATGTTTTGGTTTTCCTCCCAAGAGATTCAGGTTGTTGATGATGCTTTGACAGTGGAGGTACCTGATCTCAAACAAGTCTCTGCATTAAATCCTCCAAACGAGAAATGGCAGTGGCTGGAAATGCCCCTCGGCACACACGTGTTCATCACACCCCCTGAGAGTCTGCAAAGGTCCCAGTGCCCCTGTAGCCAGAGAGGATAGAGGCATTTGCTGGAAACAATTTTATTTTGCTTACTAATTCAGATGTTCTGTTGGTTTTGATACCCTTAAGAGATCCCCTCCTACTGCATAGTTTAAATTACATCGATTAGGGACAGGGCCAGCACTTCCTAATGGACATTGCACAGATCTAATAATAGACTTCATTGTCCTGAGACAAGTGAACATCATTTTTCTCTTGTGTGAACCTCTGAGGCCTGTACTGTTAAGGTGTCCATAAAGCACAGTTGGACAAAAATGTGAACTTTCTGCATGTTGCCTTTTAACGGAAATTTGATGTTTCATTTCTGCACAGATTTATTATATAGTCTACAGAATATGCATCTAGCACCCAGATGTGAAGCTGGAACAACTCTATCTACACACCTTTTAAGAGGTGTTTATCCCACCTGGATTTTGCAATCTGCAAAGACAGTGATTCTCCTTAAATAATCTATTCCAGTGAACAACTATCAGAGTTTTAGAAAGTTCAAAAAATTTCTAAACCTGGAATTCTCTTACCTATTGTTTTTTATTCTTCTTCTTTGCTTAGAGCAGTATGTTCACTGCCTTCTTACAAACACACATGTATTGCCTCCCCTCAGCCATCACTCTCTAAAATACACATCCCACAGCACTTCAGCAGTCCCTCAGAGGTCACTGATATTCAGATTTCTGACCTCTGTTCAGATTAGGACACCAGTTAGTCCATATTTTTTTTTTTTGGTGATAGATATCTCTCATGTTTAGAGACAATTCTCTGCCAGAGACTAATGCCAAAACAGCAGTAAAATATGTTGCATGCCCATTAAGTGACTGTGCTGTCGATATATTAACAACCCCACTTTAATGTGCTCCTTTCTTGCAATAGACTCATGATTATTTAACTTGCACAAATCAGTGTCTTCCTACCATCCTTTCTGTCTTTGCTTTGTGCTTTGTTAGGGTCCTGCAAGTTCTCCATCAGTCGCTGTGTTAAATTTGTTGCTCATGGAAGCTTAGCTGTTCAAATAGAGTTTCTTCGGTTTTGAAAAGACCTGTGAGATTAAGAACTACAGCCTAGTTTAGCCATTTAAACCCTTTCCAAAGTTTTCTCAACAGTTTTGTTCTATTTTTAAATAGAAAATAAAAAAAAAGAAAAAAAAGGAATTCCCCCATTCCTTTGCCTTGCTACACAGTGTGAGCATTACTGTACTTCTGTCCCCTTCCCCTGCAGTGGGCACAGCAACATTCTGAGATGAAAAAAGGGAAAACCAAGTGTGTCACTTCAGCCATACCTATCCACTGCTGCTAGGTACCAAAAATCCTCTGGTGAGAGAGAGAGGAGAAGTTGAGGTTCTGTCTGGCATGACATTAGAGGGATGAACAAATGGCAAACCATCCCCAAGTGCAGCTGAACAACTCTCTTAAATTCATGGTGCAGCCATTTAATCAGAAAACAGCTGGGATGGAAAATCTGATATTTCTTGGCAGTCTATGTAACATTTTCTTCTCGCTGGTGAAAAGTATGACCCTGAGGGTTTATAATTAGGCAATAATTAATCAGGCATACAAGCACCTCAGCAAATGACACAAGGCTTCAAGATCTCTGGACATTCCTTCACTTCCTTCTGCTTTATCCAAAATACACCGTGAAAATCAAACTCCAGAGTTAAACATGGAGAGGCTGCCAGGTGAGCCAAGGAAGTCCATAGCACCAGTCCACAATAACACTGAAACAGCTGACCCAGAAGGGGAAGGTCCACACACATGCTCTGGCTTGGTAAGATCTTGCAGTTTAAAGGAGGATATGACAAGGACAATGTAGTGGGTTTCTATGGCTGGGTTTCAGTAGCAGAGGGGGGCTACAAGGGTGGCTTCTGTTAGAAGCTGCCAGAAGCTTCCCCTGTCCCGTGGAGCCAATGCCAGCCGGCTCCAGGACAGAATTCCTGCTGCTGGCCAAGGCCAAGCCAGTCAGGAATGACAGTAACACCTCTGGGATAACATATTTAAGAAAAGAAGATTGTTGTGCAGAAAAAATTCCAGCCAGGGAAGAGCGGAGTGAGAACATGGGAATAACAACGTAGACCCCAAGGTCAGTGCAGAAGGAGGGGCAGGAGGTGCTCCAGGCACTGGAGCTGAGGCCCTGCAGCCCATGGGGCAGAGCAGGGTGGGGCAGCTCTGCCCCTGCAGCCCCTGGGGGAGCATCGGGGTGCAGAGACCCCCCTGCAGCCCCTGGAGGAGCATCGGGGTACAGAGACCCCCCTGCAGCCCCTGGGGGACAACCAGGGTGCAGAGACCCCCCTGCAGCCCCTGGGGGACAATCAGGGTGCAGAGACCCCCCTGCAGCCCCTGGGGGAGCATCGGGGTGCAGAGACCCCCCTGCAGCTCATGGAGGCTCCCACTCTGGAGCAGGTGGATGCAGGAAGGGGGCTGTGACCCCATGGCAGGCCCAGGATGGAGCAGGGTCCTGGCAGGGACCTGCAGCCCGTGGAGAGGGAAGCCCAGGCTGGAGCAGGTTTTTCCCAGGTAGGACTCATGGCCCCTGTGGGGGACCCAGGCCAGTACAGCTCATCTGTGAGGGACTGACCCCATGGAGGAGTGACCCACGGGACAGCAGGTTGGGAAGAGCTGCTGCCCGAGGGATGGACTCACACTGGAGAGGTCCATCAAGGACTGTCTCCCGTGGGAGGGACCCCAGGGGAGCAGGGGAAGGACTCCAACTCCTCTCCCTGAGCTGCAGCAGAAACAACAACTGACAGTAACCCCCACTCCCTGTCCCCCTGTACAGCTGGGGGGGAGGAGGGAGAACATGGAAGGAAGGAATGGTGAGGATAAGGTGTTTTTAAGACTATTTTATTTCTCATTCTTTGGCTCTTATCCTGTTAGTAATAAATTTTAGTTGGTACCTGGTATCTGGCCAGGGTCAACCCACTACACAGAGAGGTGCTCCAGGGACCAGATGCAAATGGGACATCTTTCTTCAGAAGGGAGAGCCACCTGCACAGTCTGGATCCAAACCTTTCCAGAGATCAAAAGGGCCCAGAAGTCAATATTTAGTCATAGCTCTTGGAATGAGCTACAGTTCATTGCATTGTGCTTGTGTGGGGAGATGAAGTTCCAGAGGGAAGTGGCAATAATGGCCCTGCTGTATTTATCTGTTCCAGCTCATTTTCAGTACTTTCCCAGCACCATGAAGGTAACTGTTGACACTGCTCACACCCCATCAGACTGTATAAAATAAATACTTTAAGACTGAATTAGTAAAAAACACAGCTGTCAAATCAGCTCCAGAGTACAAGAGAGACTGAAGGGATAGACCACAACTGTCATTGGAGAGAATGACAAAAGGTCAAAAAATGAAAGTTCATCTTTTGAGTCAAAGGTTAAGGTTAGCCATTGCTTAGATGACAAAATATTCAAACTGTTCAAAACCCCTTATCCTTTCTCTTTTTGCTGGCATAGCATCCCATTTAGAGCTGTAGCAGATGGAACTTGTTTGTCTTTTCTACCTTTCTACCTTTTCTTTTTTTTTTTAATAATGTTTTCATGTTACCTTTTACAAGAAAGAGAACGAGAATGCAGATGGCATCAAAACCTCTATGGTCTGTTGTACAGGTAATTTCCAATACTCTGCAGTCAAAATGAGCAGGCCTGATGGGAATGGGAGGGCTGGGAGCCAGAGTGGTGGCCCAGGGTTAGGCCCTTTCGAGTACAAAGTTGAGAAGAAGGCTTTGAAGAGCTTTTTTAGCAACCGCTGTTTCTAACTGTGGCTTTTGCCACCTCTCAGAAATTTTGGTGATCTTTTCTGGTGACAGGCAGGGGATTTGCTCATAATCTTGGTACTTTCTTTTAGGGGGTGAGACCAGGTAGCCTGAAATAAATGGCTCTCATTCTTGAGTCCTTATGAGATTTGAAATCACAGAAAGATGGATAATTATTTGGATTTCAGCCTTTGAAAGGAAATTCTGAATTTCCATTTGCATCCCGAGAGAAGCAGCTGGGAAACAGAAGCAACAGAGATTGTGCTTGCTCTGATAACTGGATTTTCTGGCTCCAACACAGCCTGGAAGAAGGCTCTTAAATCAGTTGGCATCCACTGAAGAAGGTTTAAGATTTCTCTACTTTTCTGGCAGTTTATCAGTGAAATATTGACAATTACAGACCTTCATCTTTGAGCTTTATGTCTGTAACTACCCATTCTTAAAAGTCAACTCTAATGCTGGTGTGGTCTCAGCCCTGCATTCACAGCAATGAAAAAGGGAGCACAGTGAGCTCCAACACCCCGGTTACACATTGGATGCCACTGGAAAGGCAGGAGGAGAGAGATCCCAGTGAGAGCTCTGACTACAAAAACCACTTAATGAAAAATCTGTTGGCTCAAGTTCACATGGTAAATATCATCCAGCAAAGTGCACCGAAAAACATCTGCAGAGGCAGAAGCACCTCCTGTAAACACTGTACCTGTAGAACAGGTACCACACAGGGCACTAATACCCAGCTTCTCTTTGGGGCCTCTTGCATGATCATGTCTCAAACCAGCACAGAAATATCAGCTGTTGGGATTGTCAGCTAGAGCTGAGAAGTTTGGAAATGAAACTCTTACTTCATCTGCAGGAGTTAATGAGCAATTCAGCCAAAACAAAGGGGAATGGGCAAGATACTCCCTCCCAACTCATATAAACAATTAAACCACACTATTTCCTCACTAGTACTGCCTTGAGCAAGAAAACATGTGTGCAACACACAGAGCTTCCTAAAGACTGTATCAGAGACAACTCCCATAGAACATTTACAGAAAATGCCTTCATCTTTATCTAAGTCTAGTGGCATACGAATGGGTTTGCTAAAACTCAGCTCATCCTTGCCAAGACAGACACAACATTCCTGGTTCCACACAGTCAAAACCAGCTCACAAGTTGCTTCCCTTGCTGAAGTGTTATGAACTGCAGAGGCATTTGATGCCTTTGCCTGTCCCCCGAGTGAGCGTGAGCTGGCAACGAGCACACTCCCAAACAAGTGGGTGACTAATTTGACTGGTGTCAAATCTTGTTTTTACACCAAGCATTTCATTCCAACACTCACAAATGACTCCAGTGCCACTGAAACAGAACCACTCTCGTGGCAGACAGTGGCAACTAAAAACACGTCGTACAACGTCTGAGGGAAAGAAAATGTTGGCAAAGATAACGTTGTCAAAACTCCATTTCTGTGAAAACTGCTCTGGCAACTTTCAAGTGTGTTTCAAGTACATGCAAGTATTTTCAATTTATGTAGTTTCAGCTACATAAAGCAGAGACAAGACCTCAAGATTCTAGTTTAAATTTCCTTCTTCACTCCTCATCCTAACAAATGACTCTTTCCTTGGAATAAACTGAATAATACTCAATTTACACTTCACCTTCTCCAATTCACTGTTAAGACCAGCTATACATAAAGCTGAGGAGGAACTAATAGTATTTTCTAAACATTTGCTTAACTGCAGGTAGGATCTGACCCAGAGAGAGGTGGAAATAACAAGTTGTCCCTCGTTCACTGATGTGAATATCTGTGTCAGGAGTGCTGAAACAGATGTGTGCAATCCCCATTTGCCATCTGAAAATTAATCAATGTATAAAGTTATTCTATAGCCTGAATCTGGAAGGAGAATGAGAAGCAAATAGTAAATTGGCTGAAAGATGCATCTTTAAAGGAAAGGAGGAGGGAGTGTCAGGATAATGAAATTAAGTGTTTTGAGTTTTTATTGTCAAACACAGTTTTGCTTTGAGCTCGACATAAGAAGGATTAGGTCACTTAGGAATATAGCAACATTTATTGTGAGTTTATTGCAAAACAACTTGAGATGCCCAAGAATTCTTCAATTCTCCTATTTGATCATTCCACCCACTGCACTCGGTAGAGTCAAGTCTGGTTATCAAGGAGCACATCTGCGGGTAATATTCAGCCAATAATTCTCTTTTTAAACAGAAAAAAACCTGCCGACAAAGCCTTTTGGACAAAATGGAAAAGAGGAATTAACACTCATTGAGGAAAAATCTTAAGATCTTTCTAGTGCACATTCTGTTGGAACGAGCAATGTTGAATAATTACATCTACTTGGTCACAAAAGAGCGTAAACAAAAACCAAACAGACTCCAGGGAATAAGATCCCTCTTTTCCACTGTGTGTGTTGGTGTTGCTTTGCACAGCTGGGAACACTTTGCAGAAGGGCTGTGACTTCTCACCCTCCACTATTGTCTTCCAGGCTGAACCACAGCCCTGTGGTGATCAGGCCTGATCAGGACATGAAACTATGGCCAAAGTGTTTCTTTGGGGAAACTGGGATCTGCTGGAGATATTGAATATAAACAACATTTTACAGCCATTCATTCCAATGTGCCTCTTGGAACTTCAGTGTTACCAAGGTTCCCCAAGTTACCAAGAAATGCTGTTCAGAGTTGGCAGCAGCAGTGAAGAGGCACCACAGTGCCTTGTGTTCATGAGGGGCTCCTTCTGATCTGCCTTACAAGAGCAGAAATACACCAACATCAGTGGAATTCTTCCTTGTTTGCACCAAGCCAAAACACGCCTCATTTTCCACAAAAAGATGTGCATAAAACCCCACTTTCTATGGTGGGATCAGCCCTGAAGTTTTGTTGATTACTTTGAAGAACTCTTAGAAGTGGAAAACTCAAGTCCCCTAATGCAAAGACTGCTACCAGCAGTCTTTTATCTATTTATTTGTTTACTATCCATGAAATCAAGTATTTTTGACAATTTGGATGGCCCACGTGCAGGTTACAGCAGATCTCGGAGTCCTGACCATCGTAAGCAGCCTGTTCTCACACCCACCTTAAGGCTCTCCAGTGACCAAGATGTGAGAAAGGATTTAGACACGAGCCCACACGTGAGCAAACAGCAGCAATGAAAGTAGCAGCCATGGAATAACAAAAATTTGTGTCTAAAAATCCAACGAGAGAAAATTCTTTCTCAATACATTTCCTAATCAGTTCAAGACATAACTACAGACTATGAATTAACTGCTGCTGGCTAAAAAGTGTGTTCTCTGTAGCTGAAAATCCAAGAGTTTTCAATATAAATCAAGGCATAGCTACTTATTTTCAGGAGTAATTCCTATAAAGCAACATGTAAAAAGTACAGAGTAGCAAGGTGACACAATAAAACAATAGAGCTACAAGAACACAGATAATAACAACAGAAACACAGATTTGGCTTAGAATAGTGAAAAAGTACACCATAAACCATCCAGCATTTAATAAGAGATGTAATTGGAATAGTTAAAAAAGAGACAAGATTATACCTTTTTAAGAGTTTAAAATTTTGTTATTAGTAGTAAATGAACTGCAAAAAACACACTTGAAATTTGGCAATTTGGAAAGGAAAAAATACTTTTCATCATATAGTATCTACCTGGTGGTTTATTGTATGATCAGAGCTTAGTTAAAAAAATTACCAGCAATCCATATGCATTTTACTGGATTTACATGAGGTTATTATTAAACTAGGTAGACTTCATTAAAAATGTAGAAGCTAAAACTCTACAAGTAACAGAATCTATTTCTCCTGCTAAATTTCTCCCCTGTTCCTCTCAGGAGTTAACTGTTTCTTGTGACTCATCAAACAAAAGTAATGTGCCCTACAAATATAAACATAAACACTTACATATAAATGTTATTTCTGAGTCTTACACAAACAAACTTATGGTATCTTGAAAATTGTTTTATTCCTTGACAAGGAATAATTTGATATGAGAACAAATCCAGACAAAATGCTCAGAAAAGGTGAAAGAGCTGCTTTAAAGGTTGAATAATGGCACGACCTCAGAGACATATCTGTGATACACGCACAGAAATTTCTCTAGAAATAATGATTTAACACCTGGTCATTAAAACAGTTAAATTAAAACATTAAAACAGCTCTTTCTCTTCTCACCCCTTTTACTGGTGGGGTTATCAGTTCTCTAATATCCTCCACCACCAATTTCCTTCTTTACGCTTGTTTTTGTTTCAGAACCTTAAGCAGAAAAACACTGAGGGCTCGTGTGGGTTTTTAGGAGCTGGTTGGGCACACAGTCATGTGTGTCAGCAAAATTAACAGCAACTTCCCCGTTGCACACAATGATTTGTAAAGGGTGTGTGAACACCACGGTGCTCATGGTTACACACGTGCTTCACCAAAAACAGGGATCTACAACAAAAGGATGAAGCTCTTTGTAATTCCAACCTTTGTCACAGATGGTCATGCCTATGGGAGATGTGAGGAGCAGTGTAATCCATGAGCTGAATCATCAGTTCTTTCAGTTTGCTGGAATATCCCCTTATAAATGTTTTCTTTAAGTTTGTTAAAACAAGTGAGGTCTGTGCACCCTCTTATGTCTTGTTTGATTGGTTTCTTTCCAAGTATGACATGATCCCAGTCCATATGGTTTAAATTAGGGAGTGAGGCTCTTTGCAAGGCTGTGACAAAAAAGAGTAAGCCATAACAAAACCAACCAAGTGCATGTTCAGCAAGGCCACAGAGTCCTTAATTCTACAGAGCAGAGCCCGGATCACACACAGCAATGGCTGTGCAAGCCCTTCCTCCCCATCCCAGCACCAGCCAGGACATTCCTTCACTGCCTACGATGGTGTCACCTGCCTCCCCAGCCACTGAAATTCCAATTGACACTGAAATTTGGTGAATATCTCTGATGTTGCCTCTCAGTCAGTGAAGCACCAAACAGTCTGGCAAACCCAGAGATGTTTGGGCATCTCTGGACTGTGATTACCCTTCACACCATCTCAGTTCCCATGTCTCGAGGTCTGAAGTCATTATGTTACTGATACCTTTTACAGATGACTTCAAGTTCACATGCACTGAAATTAAAAGAGTTACAATTTTGGCAGCCCATGGAGAGCAGCACAGAAATTAATACATCTAATGAACTGAATATTATCTCAAGACAGTAGTGATAGCTATTGCAGAATCATTTGAAAACTTGATTATAAGAAAATAAAAGACACTCCTCCTGCTCAAGTATCCAAAGGCCCCAGCTCCCCAAACACAACAGCCATGGGCTTAATTCTCATGGAAGCCTCTGACAAATTTGAATTGTGAGGGAACGGGAATGTTCTCCAAGAGCATAACTTCTCCCAACACAGCTTTGGGGAAAAGCAGAGATTTCTCAGCAATATCTACACTGGGATCACATTAAAAAGTATCTGAGGTAGACAGTAAATGGTGCTCAGATGAATTTGGGAGCCTTCATCATAACTGAACACAGGCTCCCAGTATTTGCACCAGGGGAGCCCTCGGGTGTCGAGTTCTGTCTCTGTACAATCTGTCGATTCCCAGGCAGCAAGGGCCTCATAAAATCAGGCCAGACTGAACAGGAGCTACAGGCTGACCAGGGGACTTGACTTCTTGGTCAGTCCCTGATAACACAAACCTTGCAGCTCTTTACTGTCCAGCCCAGCACGCTAAGATAGCTGCTCTCTTGGCTGTTCTTCCAAACCTGGCTCCTGTCCTGCCTGTGTTCTGCTCTGACAGATCAAACACACCAGTTTCCCTCCACGTGCTGTTCTGTCTGCTGTGCTCATTCCCTGTTTCCTGATCTCTGTGCAGCCTCTCACAGTTTGGTGCAAACCCCAATATCTGTGGTTCCTGGTGGTGGCTCTCCTTCCTCAGAGCATGTTACTCCCAGTCTCTCACCAGATATCCCATCTTTCCTTGTTTGCCTTTACAGAACATCATCAAGCATTTCCATGAGACTGTACTGGAACAGCAGCACCTTCTGTAGGGAATGAGCAGAACAGAGGACTGGAACACACCATCACCAGACAGCTCAGCCACTTGTCAATAGGTTCAACCACATCACAGACCCACAGTCTGGTTTTGCACTGCCAGCAAAACTACGTGTGACTTCTCTGAGAGGCCAGACACAAGCACTGGACTGGATCTTTACAGCTTGGCACTGCTTTGCCCTCTGAGGATGAACAAGATGATGAGGTGGGAGAACAGTGCCACAGCCTCTCTTGGACTAATGGATAAAAAATGTAGGCAAACTATTTTTAGATGAAAGCATGAAAACATTCTGCTTGAATTAAACTCAGAACCAACTTGCAAAAGCAAGAACAGATGCAAAACTACTTTTAGTACAAAAATATGTTTAAAATTCTCTAAAAAGAGTTTGGAAGATGCACTTCCTTACAGACTTAGACAAAGTTTAAAAATGAATCAACAACCACCATTCTCTAACCTTCAAACACTCTTTGAGGCTGTCTGCACTCCCGAGGGAGTTTTGGGAATGCTTTGTGTGGGCACAGTGATGGCATGAAGCAGCATCCATGTTAAATGAAGATAGGAACCAAACATTGGCAAACCAGAGTAAACCAGTGAAAGGGACAGTCACAACAAGAATAGTCATTTAAAAAAGCTCATCCTCCTTTTGCATCCTTTTAATAATCCTTTGTCAGCTATAATCTTTTCTTTCCATATATTTTCCTAGGCTTTATTCAGGATAAAAGTCTTAAAGCCTGAAGCTGGGCAGCAGAGCAGAGAGAGGAGGGCTGGCAGGGAGTCAGTTCCTGTTTTCTCCTAAAGCTTCTAGTCCAAACCAACTGGGTGGGCCAGAGATCCCCCTCCTGCCACCTGATGCCTCCAACTGAGATTCAGATTGACTTAGAGATAAAACTTTTATTTAAAGTGAAAAAGGAAGCCTACATTACACTTTGCAGAGACAAAGGCTGATAAACTGCATGGTCTGAACTTAAAGTACTTAAGAATTGTTAGGGCTATATTACTTATCCATGGGTACTTTGTTTAAATAATGCTATTTTTTAGCTCAGAAAGTGTAACAGTGCCACTATGTCATCCTATGCAAGATGTTTTCCATGTAAATGCTTGCAGAGTTTTTTTCAGGAGTAAAAACAATAGCAGGGTGAACATAACCAGGTTCATCTCATTATTCAAAGTTACATGAGCACCAACACCAGGTCATGCACCACCAGATCACCCCATGGCACAGTTTGATCCAGATCAGGTGTGGGCACAGGATCACATATTTTCTAAAATTAGCCAGAATCCCCAGAGGTGGAATTTGCACCAGTTTTACATGGCTCCCTGCCAGCAGCAGACCAGATCAGACCTGGCATAAAAGCACATCTGTACCATAGAGAAACCCTGAACCAGAATAAAGTCAATTGGTAGGGATTTAATCTGCCCTGATACTCCAAACACACCTCAGTGAATTTATACCGGGGGAACACTTTCTTCTTATCAGGTACTAAGAACCCCAAAGCTGGATTTACTGCATTTTTAAGCTCTGGGATTTACTGCAAAGCAGAGAGACCAAACTGATAAACATCTATTTTGGTGTTTGGCACTGGCTGGAAACAAAGCACACAACAGGAATGGAAATGCAGCTTAGCAGAGAAAGCAGTTACCAGAAAGCTTTAATAAAGCAGAGCTTCCCACCACAAAGCACTGCTCCTCATATCCACATGATTCCTGGAAAGAGGATGATCTATTAAGCCAGAGGGAATTCCACTCTATAGTAGGAGGCCAGTTATGCTTATTTTACACACTACTGAGTGTGTAAAGTTTAGTCTGAGTAAAGAAGTGTTAGCAGCAACATTGGTTGGTTGGTAAATAAAGCCGAGGCCAAAAACTCCCACCTGGGGGAGGCTGCAGGTCAGTGACAGGCTGTTTTCCTTCCCTTGCCCTGGACCCTTCACTCACAAACTGCCAATGGAATAGGAGTGTCTTACACTGAAGCAACCAACATTCATTGGGAAAGGGGGAAAAATTATCCTTCTTTTTTGAACCAAAAGAATTATTTTTTTTTTGGACAGCTGGAACTTAATCATGGAAATACTGTGAAGAGTATAGGAAGAACCATTTTGTTCTTACATTCTTCCCTGAGCATTGCCTTCGAGCCCTGGCCATGGTGTCTGACATACTGAGGTCACTCTTGTTTTCTCATTAAATGTATATAGATATAAGTACATGTATATAGGCAGACACTGAGATCTCTACAGGCAGGAATCTGGTTCGTCTGCCCTGCAGAAAGAATACCTGTGTCACTCAGCCACATTTTGGAGTACTGGCTTTTTCCAGGCTCGTGCATCCCGAGGAGTTCAGCGCACAGGGAGCAGCCTCATGCAGTGAGATGGACAGAAGTGGGTTATAGGCAGCAACAACATAAAGCTCAGCTTTGGCTGGGGAGCTCATGGAAATAGCCTGCATTTTCTTCTAGTGAGTTTCAAATTAAAGTTTTGCTTTCTTTTTTCTTTCCTTAAATCTGTTTTCAATAACTATGGAGCTAAAAAGTATGAAGATAATTATAGCTGTCTGTGCAAAACAGAAATGTCAGACCTCACATTTCCCAACTGACCTTTCATCAGATGAAAATTCCCACAGCAACATTCTCCAAGCACAGAGTTGGGAACTATGAAAAGCTGCAAAACAGCATTCTGTCCAATAACCTTGTTCATGTGGCAGATGCTCAGGTGGGTGTTACTGTGATTTACATAGGAGGAATGGCCTTAAGGTAATAAAAAGGTAATCAAACCTTCAAAGCTGTTCTATTAGAAAGGTTATACTGAGCAATCAGAGAATAGCCTTGCTGAGGTACTGGTGGGGAAACCTGAGTGCTGGTCCTCTGAATGCAGGAAAATGAATGATAAGAAATTCTGAGATTAAAACAAAAATGCAATGTTTTTGCAACATGGCTTATCTGGCTCCTTCCATTCATCCTGAAGTGAGGCACCAAAACCTTCTGCAAGGAGAACATCCCTAAGAAGGAACAATAGAAAAGGTTCTCAGTAATTAACACCGGGATAGGAGAGTTGGCTTGAGTCAATAAAAAAATAAGAGAAAGTCACTCAAAATCTCTGTCGAGCTGGGATCAGCCTAGTACTGGATATTGTAAAAATAATACTTTTTGTTCCTCAAAGTACTCCATTGGCTAGATGTGCAAATATCACATAGTTCATGCTGAAGGAACAGAGCACAGAGGAATGTATGCCAACACTTCCAATTGGCTTGGGAAGAGTTTTGGTGACTCCCAAGTTATCTCACATCTGACTACAACTCTTACTGCAGCTGCAGGTCTATCGAACCGTTTAGTTTTCCCAGGCGTGTACAGAGAACCACAGACTGGTCTGGGTTGGAAGAAACCTTAAAGATCATCTCATTCCACCCCCTGCAATGGGCACAGACACCTTCCATTAGACCAGGTTTCTCAGAGCTCCATCCAACCTGTCCTTGAACGCTTCCAGGGATGGGGAATCCACAGCTTCTCTGGGCAGCAACAGGTTTCACTCCATTAAATGCTCCAGGCAAGAATCAGTCACAGCTCTAGCCCCTTCCCCCTGGAGCACACTCAACCTCCCAGAGCAGCTCAGTGAGCTGTCAGGTGTGTCCTGCCGTCCTTCCCCACCCCATGCTGGCTCACACCACTGTGCTGGGGCTGCTGGGCAGATCCACCCCTCCCTCCCATGGCACATCCCAAGGGAGCCGATCCCACCCTCCCTCCCATGCCATGTCCCAAGGGAGCCGATCCCACCCTCCCTCCCATGGCACATCCCAAGGGAGCCGATCCCACCCTCCCTCCCATGGCACATCCCAAGGGAGCCGAGTGCTCCACACCATCCTCCCTTCCCGTACCACTCACACCACAAGCCTGCCCAGGAGGACTGGAGAGCACTGTACAGGAAACGCAGCACTAGTTTCAGTCCTGCAGCCATTTCAGTGTCTGTTATTCACTGCTTCTTTACGAGGGGACTGTGGCAATTCCTAAGTCACTTCTTGCTGTCCCAGCTCCTCAGCTGCTCCGAGTTGCCATGACCCCCCTGTCAGAGGCAGCTGGAATGCTCTGCAGCTGAGCATTGGGCCCACTTTGTAAGGACAACGTTCCTGGCTTCCTCTAGGAATTAGCCTTCAGACACAGAAGTCTTTTTCCTATTTATGGGGTAAGAAATGAAGGCCTGTTGGGCACCATGTGATTACAGCAGCCCAGCCTGAAGGTCTACAGGCTTCCCCCACCTCCTCCTTCCCCCTCAAACCCGACTTGTCCTGCAGTCCCCACTCAGCTCTAACACAGCCAGGCCCTGACAGGCTCCATCAACACAGACCTTACAATTCCAGCAACAAATGTAGGTGAGTTTGACACTTTCACACACGGTGACATGTTTTTGATGCTCCTAATTTTTGAATTAAAAAGAGTATGCATAAAGTGAATGTGTATTTTTCCACCTGTAGAGTGGAAAAGAGAGATGCTGCTCTGAAAAAAAAGATTAGCATCTCTTTTAGGGAGGTGTTTGGCTTTCATAGGATCACTGGTTCTGACAGAAAGGTTTTTCATGAATTAGTCTTAAGTAATTAAAAGACAAGATCTATTAAAAAAAAAAAAGGCACCAGATCTAACCAGAAGTGGGTCAAGTTAGATAAAGTAAGAAAAAATAAAATAAGAAAGTGAATTCTTCTCTCTTGCTTTTTCTAAAGGCAAGAATGTGTTCCAATTGGGTTTTTTTATTAATTTTAGATTTTGCACAATCTTGTCCAATCATTCCATTTCTAAAGGCAGCAAATCACATTTTAATTATTATTTCTTACTCTTCTTCTGTATTTCCACAGTGTCTAAAAGGTATTGTAATATCATTTATAAAGTCTTTTCACACAACAAAGCAGGAAGGTAAAGTGGGGTGTGTATTGGTTTGAAAGAAGAAATATTAAAATATTAATTCATCATTATCAACTTTGCCCACCACACTCCCAAAATGCCATTAACACTTTGTAACACCCCCCCCAGCCCCTTTTCAGGTAAATCACTGGCCTAGGGAGATTCTGAACCCAGACTGTAAAATCCAGACTTCAAGTGAAGTCAGTGCAGCTGCACTTTGTATCCACGTCTTCCTCCCTGATTTTGATTAATCGTGTTCCTGAAGGTAACCCACTGAAATCAGAGGGAGACTGGCCTGAAAATAACAAAACCAAAATGTAGCATTTATTCTTCACTTAGGAATCAAACTTTCCCCTCCCAATTTCTTACAGAGCAATGTAATTTCCAATGACAAAAAAAGGTCATTTTTCAAACATGGCTTTCAACAAAGTGTTGAATTCTGGAAAGATTTTACGGTTGAAGAAAAAGCTCTGCCAAAATGTTTTGGCTGCCAGTTGAGAGTAAGGAAAAACAGGCTGGGTAAATTTTTTGCAAGACTCTGACAAAATTTTTAAATTCCTACCATTTTCTGACAATTGTGGTGAATTTTTTTGCCATTTTGGAATAAACATTTTGGTAAGAGGGTCCTATGTTTCATATGGGCATTCCTTGGGAAAGCTCCCAGTGGGAGTCAGGCAATGCCCTCCTTGGTGTCCAGCATTACATTGTCACGTGTACAAATGTGGATGGCTGGGGCTACACCCAGAACATCCCTTCTCTGTGGGTTATATTGTGATAGAGTCAGTCCAGTAGGTTTTCCTAAGTCCATAAGCCACTTATGGAACACTAGACATGGACTACATCAGAAACAGTCATGGCAGGGGAAGAATAATTAAAAACCCCTGCACTTGCCCCCTTGTGCACTGCTGTTTGCATTAGGCAAGGCGCAAATCTGTTCAGAAGTATCCAAAATAAGAGGTGATAGATGATGAAGATAAAAGCAAGTAAGGGTCTTAACCTCTAAATGGAGTTCCTAATGCTCCGTCATCCTTGCCAAAAGTCCAGGTCTTAATAATCACATGGCTATGATTTATTATGCATGTATGGCCACATTCTGAAAAAAATTCCCAGGGAGTCTGTAAATTGCAGATGTAACCACAGATTAATACTCATAATCCCTGGTAAAAACTCTGCAATAACACTGCTATAGCCTAAAGAAATTCTCCCGCTAATATTCCTAATCCTTTCCCATTGGACTTTATGATCCTTCTGTGATTTTCAGGCAGTCCAGCAGTGACTAAACAATATTTATGATTTAATTCTGCTGGTTTTCATTTCCAGACTAGAGGATTTTTTTTAATTTTATTTTAAGTTACACCCATACACATAAAGACTCCCTCCTATAAATCCAGGAAAGGACAAAAACAAAAAAAAAAAAAAAAAAAAAAAAGAAACAAGAAGATGTTCACATGTCCTTTACTACCTCTCCTACCACTGCCTACACATTTGGAACCCTGTATTTCTTGTCAGACACTGGAAAACACACCTGGGAGCATTAGTGACATTCCACTGCAGCTGCTGTAGCATCACACCTTCAACTCCAAAATCTCAAAGACCAGGACAAACAGAAGGAAGAGCCTTTTATTTTTTTCCCCCTTTGATTACATCATATTTAGTCTTATTCTTTCTTCTTAGACTGAAAAGCTGCCAGTTTTCAAGTGTCCCTCATTAACTTTTAAAACCTAGGCTTTGCTAAAGTAGAGTTATTAGTTTTTTCCTGGAACTGCCTGAAACTGCAATACCCACATAAGAGCACTAAATCCTAACAGCTACTCGAGGCAAACCAGGAAACACTGCTCAGTGTGAGACGTGATATTAAATATTTGTACACAATAGGTTCTAATGGGCAGGAATTTTAGCTGGGGGTGATTATGTGTGCTTTTGGAAAGACAATGATTAAGCTGTTTCAAAAGAAAAACCACCTTTAAAAGTCAAAGTATAGGAAAAGATATAGTAAATAAATAACATTTCCGTCCTGCTCAAAGGAGAGGATTTGCTTACACAGATGTGCAGAGGTGAACTTCTGTTGGTCCTCAGTCAGGGAACCACGGGAGCCACTGACCAGCACCACCACACATTGCCATCTGCACCCCTGACCAGCACCACCACACATTGCCATCTGCACCAAACCCACCCAACACCCACCACACATTGCCATCTGCACCCCTGACCAGCACCACCACACATTGCCATCTGCACCAAACCCACCCAGCACCACCACACATTGCCATCTGCACCAAACCCACCCAGCACCACCACACATTGCCATCTGCACCAAACCCACCCAGCACCACCACACATTGCCATCTGCACCCCTGACCAGCACCACCACACATTGCCATCTGCACCAAACCCACCCAACACCCACCACACATTGCCATCTGCACCCCTGACCAGCACCACCACACATTGCCATCTGCACCAAACCCACCCAGCACCACCACACATTGCCATCTGCACCAGACCCACCCAGCACCACCACACATTGCCATCTGCACCAAACCCACCCAGCACCACCACACATTGCCATCTGCACCCCTGACCAGCACCACCACACATTGCCATCTGCACCAAACCCACCCAGCTCACACTTGGTGCTCCCCGAACTGTTGCACACCTCGTGTCCCAGAACAGTGTCTGTCCTTCTGGCCCTGTGTCTGTGGGCTTTAAAAATGGGAAGAGGCTGAGGGGAGACCTCACCAGGGTCTGCAGCTTCCTCACGAGGGGCAGCTCTGAGCTCTGCTCTGTGAGAACAGGGACAGCAGCCAGGGAATGGCTGGAGCTGTGCCAGGGCAGGCTCAGGTTGGATCTCAGGGAAAGGTTCTTCCCCCAGAGGCTGGTTGGGCACTGACCAGGCTCCCCAGGGCAGTGGGCACAGTCCCAGGAGGGTTTGGACAATGCTCTGAGGGACAGGGTAGGATTGTTGGGGTGTCTGTGCAGGGCCAGGAGTTGGATTCCATGATCCTTGTGGGTCCCTTCCCACTCAGGATATTCTGTGAGTCCATGAAGAAGCGGGGAAGACTCCAAATGCAGAAGCTGCCCCAGGACTGTTGTAGGCAGACTCCCTGTGCTCAAGAGCATTACAACTGGATAAAGGCCCAACATCCTGCAGAGAATTATTGTCTGCAAGGCAACCAGGGGAGGAATAAGTTTCACCCTAGAGAAGGGCTGAACTAAGGGGTTTACAGGAACAAGGGTTGGTAAACACAGGGTTGAACATATCTCTGAGGTGAACCCTAAATAGCAGCATAAACTTAAACAGGACATCACAAGCCAGATTCTGTTCCTCCACAAATCACTCAGGGGCCCTGCATACCATCAGTTTGACATCTGTTCTCTCATACCCCATCAGGAATCTGGGATTTAATTCATAATTGTCCGGGGGAATCAAATTGAAAGATGCCAAGTCAAATATATTTAAATCTCTTTTTGACATAATATAAGACCAAAAGATTCTAAGCAATTTCTACCAGTTTGCTCTTACTTTCAGAGTGGAATTACAGCCACACAAGCTCATTTTGATATATAGAGATTTGCAGCTTCAGTGTAACAAGAACATCAAATTCCAATACAAAGTTTTGTAACCAGTTTGTTTGGAAGGTGTCTGAGTGCAATAACAGGTAAAGCATGCAGTATAAACCAGCAGAAAAAGCCATGTTTTCAAACTAAAGCTCTGACCATCAGCTTCTCAACCACCTCTACTCCTTGTGCTTGTAAATGTGGACACATATCTCTTGAATAACCACTGTGCTGGCCATGAAAACAGCTTCTGGGGATATCATGCTTTTCTTCAGGTAGAAGAAAAACACATGCTGTTAAAATGTGCAGCCAAAGAATGATCATGCTAATAGGTACTTACCCACCTGCACCCAGTCACGTGGAACATCACCAGGACAGATTTGTAAAGGATCTATTCAAAACAATTACAAGTGCAACTTCTAAAAATCCAGGAATTTATGATGCTGCTGAATAAAGCCACATAAATAATTCAGTATTAATAGGACTTTAAACCTTCCTAGATATACTGAACCTGATAGAAAATGAACTCCATCACCTGATTTTCACTTCTTAAAAAGTAATGTATCTTTTTCCTTTCTTTCCTCATTAAAATGATTCTCTTTCCTTTCTTTTATTCACGTGGTGAACTGCCAAAATTCCCAGACTGAAGTCCTAGATCAATATTATACAACCAGTTCCCTGGCAGTGATGTTCTTAGGCAGCAGAAGGAAGGATATCTCACTGATTTCAGTGCTTTTATTTCCAAGATCCTGAAGCCTGAGTGCAGACATCTCTGACTAAGTCAGTCAGATCCAAACACACTCCTCTGAGAAAGTTTTTACTTAAGTTCAGGAGAACACTGGGGATATTTAAGACAATAAAAGGTAAACTGAATGTCTCAAAATACCTCTTTCTACACCTGCCTTTCACACTTCTCCCTGTGATGCCTGCTAAGGGGGTAGGAAGATTCATGAGCATGCAGATAGAAGCTTGGAATTGCAAGAAATTAAGGATATTCTTGGAAAATTACCTTGGGTTTATTTCTGTGGCACAGGCAGAGGCGGCACAGAAACCACAGAGTCCTGAACTCCAGACGAGGAGCTGCCCTCCCACACACTGGGAGGTACAGAGGGGTCCCAAGCAGCCACAGGACTTGCTACCCCGTGCTTAGAGCTGCACAGTTCCATGAGCACACACACACACACTTTCCATGACTGGATTTTAATATCTGGAAGGTTGCTAGAGAAGCCTGATGGGGTGTGACCCACAGACTGTGACCCACAGGACTGTCAGGAATTTTAGCTGTGTCAGTCCAACCCAGCATCCTCCTTCATAGCTCAAGTGACCTCACTATCCCTAAACTCACCCCTAAAGGTGGGTGTCAAGCTTAGCTTTGAACCTCTCCACTGCTGGAACTGGCCACCTCCCCCAGCACCTCCCTGCGCTGACTAAACCCTTCTCAGACAGCTCTTCCTCAGCCTCCTCTGTTCTGGCCTCATTGCCTCACCAAAATAATTGGTCCCTGTCCTCTTCATAACAGCACTTAAATATGTTTGCAGACGCTCGTGTTTCCCAACAGTTTTCTTTTGGTCTAGACTGAACACGACCCTTGAATTTTCCGCGGAGATCCGAAGGGTTGATGATCTCCCCGGGGCTGAGAGCGGGGCCTGGCCAGGGCAGGTACCGCAGCTGCTGGGAGCACTCCTCTGAGTCAGCTACCAGCATAATTCTGTCACTCACAGGAACAGGTTCAAACATTCCTCACTTTCACCACATTATGGGGAAATTTCAGTTTCTCCAGACCCACAATCATAGCTTATTTATTGCTGCTTTGCCTCCTGAAGTCGTCTGCTCTTAAAGAAAACCAAATTTGGTTCAGTGCTAATATGTGGGCTGCAATGCTGTCTAGTGAGGCTAAGTGCATTCATGTTTAAAAGGAATTTAACAATTTAAGAGAAAAACTTGAGGGAAATATACCTAATAAGACATGTGGAAAAGCCTGATCTATACAGTTTATCACACACACACAAAAAAAAAGGTAAAAAACAAGAGTAAAAAATTTGAACACAGGCTTTCAGAATGACTTTATAAGGAAAAGATAAAACATCCTGAACTTACCAAAGGTATAAAAAGCTCAACTCCTCAAGTCACTACATTCAAACTAGAAACAAGATGGAAATTTCCCACAGAGGAGTTGCCAAGGAATGTGTCAAGGTCTCCATCACACAGGGTTCTTCAGTCTAGACCAAGGTCCTTCTAAAAGAGGCCACTTCAACCATATGGAGAATTTTAAGGACTGTTTTATGCTCAAGAGATCATAATATTAGTTTCTGGGAATCAAGTCCCTGTTATGCAATTTGCAGGTTTCCTCATGGGAAATCAGCTACAGAATGTTTGAAGACAGACGAGACTGCTGAGCTGTGAATTAGCTTAGAACAAAACACCAAACAGCAATTCCATAAAATTTTATGGAAGGTACTGCAGTCTTTCCTTCTCTCATTGGTAACTGGGCATCCTGCAGTTCTGAGAGGCAGACAGAAAAGGGAGAAGAAAACCAGAAGGTTTTCAAAGTAAAACTAAACCCAAAAGTAAAAAAGTCCATGGCAGGTTTAGAAGCTTTCCCCAAATCTTTTTGTTCCCATTTTCTCCCCTAGGTTTGCTGTACTCCTGGAGGAAGGTCTGATGGAACATCTGTTATTACCCTTTCCCTATGAGCATAGAAATTATGCACTGATCACAACTCTCATCTGAATAAACACAACAAGAGCTCTCACTTTCCTTCTGTTGCTTTGTTTCACTTGCTCTCTTCTCCCTTTCTCCCTCCTCAGATCTGCTCTTCCATCCCATCCCATCCCATCCCATCCCATCCCATCCCATCCCATCCCATCCCATCCCATCCCATCCCATCCTTCCTGCAGCTTTCCTCTCTCTCTATCTGCTCTTTGGTTTTACAGGTTGTTGGTTGGCAATTACACATTTCTGTTATTAGAAAGGTTTGCCCAATTCTTGAATGAACACTCCAGGCAATGGAATTCCTTCCTTAACCTTATTAACATCAAATACTACAGTTGCTGTGGTGACCACAAGGTAAATTAAATCAGGGTTTTTTGGATCTAAAATTTGGTTATGGTCTAAGTACCTGTTAGCAGCGGGGCTAATAAATAAATAAATAAATAAATAAATAAGGCCTCTTGGCTGTAGCAATTTACAAAACATAATAGGGAAAAATAGGTCTTTGCTGTTAGAAATCAAAGTGTTAGAAGAGTGTCATGCTGAAAAAGGTTAAGGTCTATTAAAACATTATAATTTTGCAGCCTTTAATGTTATTAGTATTTTCCACTTGATGCTGCCAGATAATAACTAAAAGTGGTCAGCAAACATCCTGCCTTTACTGCCACAGAATGTATAGAAAATACCCTCCAGCTTTAAAAACAAAAAAAAAGCAGTTCCCTACGTGTAAAGCTGGGGCTGCTGATGGGATTGAACAGCAAGGCTGCCCTGATAACGTGTTTGTGGCCACACTCAAACAGCACCCACACTGTGCTCCCTCCCCTTGCAGCCAGACAGGGGGGCAGACCCTACAAACTGCCTCATTTTGTCTCATGGAGCCTTGCTGAGCAAAGGATTTCCAAATAAAACAGCAATCAATAGGGTGACACCTGGCACAGCTGGGATTATTTTTTCTCTGTGAAAAGATCTCACGTTTACCCTTGTCTTTAACTGAAGGCTGGCTTTGGGCTCCTGTTTAGCTGCCATAATTCTGGTGAATGTTCCTCCTCGAGGTCCATCAGAGAGCAGAGGTATAGCTGACATCCCAACAGCCAGGATATGTGAGCACACCCTCAGCATAGTCCCCTGACAAGCTTGCTAGCCAGAAAAACTGACAGCTTCACATTTTAAGAAGTTATTCCTTGTCCTGTGGGCAGTGACTTCATCAGCCTTTGTGCTCAGAGCTGTAGGATGGCAAGGTACAATGTACAGAGGCATTGTCGTGGCAAACCACAACATAAAAAAGACATTGAGCCTGTCGGAGAGCATCCAAAGGAGGCCACAAGGATGGGGAAGGGTCTGGAGGGGCCTTGTGAGGAGCAGCTGAGGACACTTGGTCTGTTCAGCTGGAGAAGAGGAGACTGGGGGGGACCTCACTGTGGTCTCAACATCCTCCCAAGGGACAGTGGAGGAGCAGCTCTGATCTCTGCTCTGTGTGACCAGGGACAGGACCTGGAGAACTGCTGGAGCTGTGCCAGGGGAGGTTTAGGTTGGATCTCAGGGAAAAGTTCTTCCCCAGAGGGTGGTTGGGCACTGCCCAGGCTCCCCAGGGCAGTGGTCACGGCCCCAAGGCTGCCAGAGCTCCAGGAGGGTTTAGACAACGCTCTGAGGGACAGGGTGGGATTGTTGGGGTGTCTGTGCAGGGCCAGGAGCTGGACTCTGATCCCGACAGATCCCTTCCAAGTCAGCATATTCTATGGTTCTATGATAGAGTCAGCACTCAACACCACCTACAGACGACCCAGCCAGGCTACCTACACTGGCTGCAGCCACACCTGCTGGGACTGGTGTTTGGCTTTATTGGAGAGTCCCAGTCTCAAGGCTCCACTGTACCTGGGACCCCCCACCCATCAGGTGGAGCTCCTGAAGCAGCAAAGCATTTTACACTCCCCCACAGCACCTTTCTGCTGGATCTCAGCACCACGGCACAGTTGAGCTAAAGACTCAGTGAAACCTTTCATGTTTTTGACATTGGTGAATGAGAATAGAGCAGCACTTGCAAAAGGAAGCGGGATACAAAAGAAACCTATGAAAAGCCTTTCTACCTTTACTAAAATGTTGCCTTTATCTCTTTCTTCACATCTCTGTGAATCACGAACTCCATAACGTCCCCAGAAGATGGGAATATCTATCATGGGAAAACTGAGATAATTGTTTAAACAACATTAAGAACTAATAAGGAAAAAATATAATTAATGAACCTGTGCTGTGCTTGAAGCACCAGGCAATGTTGCATCTGTATTAGATGGCTGAAGCTGCTGCAGCACTGGACAGGGAGGGGCCGTTCCTTGGCAGGAAAAGGCAGCGGAGGGTGTAATGCTCAGGAACTCCACTAACCCTTGCCCAGCACAACACCATAGTTTAGAAAAAATAAAAAGATGGAAAAACAAGGCAAGAAAAGATGATCTTGGCTAAGCACGTAATGGGTATCTTGAATAACTGATATTTAAGTCATGTTCTTGTTTATTCTTTTGAACACGCTTGTGGTGAGCAATCATTCACCTGCTATAAATTACAAGCAACTGATAAGTCTACATTTATGAGTCTCCAGTCAACAGCACTCATATTAAAAAAAAAACGCAAAAGCAAAGCCATCCATAACCAACAGCATTTTTTCCAGAGCTGGACCACATAGAAATGTTTCCAAAGCAGATATGTAGCAGATTTCTTTAAAATTTAGCAGCTCAGAAAAGAGTCCCAAAAGGTTGGGAAAATGTCGTTCTCCATCCATTCCATCGTCTTTCTTTACTAGATCTAAGTTTACTATAATAATCTCTGTGCTTGAAGCATGTTCTTTTTAATCTTAACGAGTTTTGATTTTATACAGTGCAGAACCTTATCCAGAATAGCTTTAAAAATTGAAAGGAATAAGATCAGAGAGTTGAGAATATGAAGTGGGGTTTTATCCAATGTGTGACTAGATGTTTCCAACTAGTATTCCATGCTAAGGAGGGGAAAATGAGCCATTAAAAGAAGTATTGTCACAGGAGATCTTCACAAACATGTTACCTCTGCTGACCTTTAGATAAAGGTAAAAAGGTTAATGCAACGATTTGGAAATTATTAGTCTGAAAAAAGACCAATGACCTTCTCAGGGTTGTTCCCAGATTTCTCAGCATAGCTTCCAATTCCTGGGAGATCATTTGAGCCGTGCAAAGACCTTACTTAGTCAGAGTCAAAATATTTTTCTGCCTTTGTTGTTGCTCTCCAAATACATAAAATGTGGAGTTTCCTTTTGTTCCACCTCCACCCCAGCTGGGGAGGGTGCCAGTGTAGGCTTTCATTCATGGGACTACAGATTTTCCGACCATCGGCTGTCCCGGAACGAACAACAATTGGGATCGACTTCTCCCTAACACATCCTCTCCAGTTTAAGGGTTTGATCACTGAACCATCACTTCCCTCGGGGCAGCAAATGATGCAAATCCATTTTCCCCATTTACGTCATTGCTCCCTTTGGCCAACGGTTCCCTCTCCCGTTTGAAGTGTGACAGGATTGATAAGAGATCTAAGGAAGGGTGCAGAACAAACCTGCAGTTCTGGGTTCTTTCCCAGCTCCTTCACTGGCTTGAGATCCAGCTTGAGCAAGCCCTGATTTCCTTGTAAGTTGGTGCAGAGCAGTAAAACATCTCTAGGATGGATACAAGCGTCAGACACCCTTGAGAAGTTGGACTAGGTAGTGCCAACTGCAAAGAAACATGGAATGACACCCAAATGAGGGAAATTGCAAAGCAGGGCCTTCAGCAAGGGCCAGAACACTAGTCTGAATCAGAAATACCCCATCATTTCAGCCCCACAGTTATTCAGATCTAGATTCTCCTAAACCCAAGTTCTGTCAATTCTTTCTGCAAAACGCACAAATATGAACCCCAAGAGAGAAGGCCAAGAAAAATTTGCTGTGGTGTTACAACAATCTACTTGTGACTCAGTTCTGTCTCTGAGGACTGAGCTATTTTGTACTCCCCTCTGAAATATAGTCCATGTTTAACTGAAGGTTACATAAGCTGGAAGCAGGAAGTCAGGATAATTAAAATTAAGTTTATGTGATATTGAAAATTACAGATTTGTAGCTATTACCCCACTCATGAGAAATTAGAAGTCTAGATTAAGAACACATTACTAGTAATACTTTCACAGAGAGTTCATGATCAATGTATCTCATTTAAATTTTTATAAATGATACTTAATGATGTCATTTTGCTTATTATTTTGTGTTTCTGAGCTAAGATTGATTTCTGAGAATTATACTAACTTTTTAATATTATACCCTTATTAAGCTTTTTTTTCCCATGGACAAATAAGGTAATTGTAGGAAGTCAAAGTTTTACTTGTATTTCTACAGTAAAACACAATGGAACATTTCTGACCAGGTCTGTAATTCATTAAGACAAATGACTGTAATGATTGTCTTGCTGATGAGCTTTCCCCTCATTAAAAAAGGCACTCGTTTCTAAAGTATTGAAGGAAGATACAGCAGTTGGATGAGAGAGCAAGAGAGGGTGTGCAAGTGGGAGTGAAGGATTGATGTTATTCAGGGATTAACCTCCCTCCTTGGTAAGAGAACAACTGCTGGAGTGAGGAGTTGTGCTCTCTTGCTCTTCCTGGTTCAGTGAATCCTGAATTCTCCATGACCACTGGTTCATGGCCTCCCTTCCCCATGCACAAGGAGAAAGGGAACTTCACAGGCAGCTTTTGGTAGTTCACTCCAAACCCCCAGGCACAGCTGCTCTGTTTTCAGGCAGCGTGGCCACTTAACACACACTCCATTTCCTCTCTTCTTCTCCTGCCTCCCTGGTTTCCATAAAGAAACTGGATTTCAGCTCTCAATCCAAGGCTTTATGCCATCTGTTTCTGAGGCAGAGCCTGCAAACACCCAGGAGGGTGTTGGGAAGCAGGGATGTGCACAGTGTACAGGAGCAGAGAGCAGGAAGCAGGGCAGGACAGTCACCCATTCAACCAGAATCTTGACAGATTGAAAGAAGTGCCAGAATGAGACTTCTGAGTGACCCAAGTCAGGCCCTGCACAGTCCAGCCAGGCATTGCTCCAGGCTCCCGGGGGGCTCAGGCTGCACCTGCATTTGTTCATATTTAGTCCTTCTGTCCAGCCCTAGAAACCTGAATTTCCTTTAAAATAAAAACTACTGTACAGCTGTATAGCTCCATGTATGTATGTATGTACATGGCACTTTGCAGAAAGAAAGACGGACAGAATCTGGATGCAGCACAGTCTCCTCGGACAGAGGGGCTGTGGTGAATTGTTTGTCACAGCCTCGTTACAGCACAACTGTTTCTTGGTCTCTGACACACAATGGCAGTGCCAGTAACCCAGCAAAGCCACAGGCTCCCAGCAGCCTTTTAAGTGCTTTCCTGCTGGTGCTGTGCTTTTCCCAGCAGTGGGATGGAAGCTGAGGCCAGGGTTCAGCCCCGGTGCCCTGCCCCGGTCCCCACCGAGGCACACGGCGCTGTCTAGAAACCAGACACACTCATCAGCTGCCTGTTGACACACACCCCAACTCCAAGGAGCTCAAATGATTTCTCTGCTCTTGCCCTCCCCTGTTTAACTCCCAGTACTAACCACAGTGCATTGGACTATGTTTGGTGTAAGAGTGTGAACTCTTTTCCATCTGAGCTCCGTTAAAAAGGCAAATGGTATCTCAAGGAGCAAGCTGACCCCATTATCAGACCCTTTGGGAGCTGGGAGGGCAGCCAGCAATGGAGCCAGCCAAAATGCCTGAGCCAAGGCCAGCTAAGAAGCCAGCCAGGCAAATCCAAAGCTGCTGGAAAAACACATCCTGGAGCTTGGTGTCTGGGACCCTGAGCTACTACGCACACCCTGCTTTAGTGGCTGTGGGTGTTGGCTGTAACAGAGCAGCACAGAAGAGAGGGTGAACAGGGAAAGCAAATTAGACTGCAGTTACATAAGAGGCCTATTGACTTTTTAATGTTACTTGGAAGTAGCAGGTATGTTTACCAGAACAAAATCTCCTCTTTTACAGTAAAAGGTTTTTACAAGGAAAGGATATGTAAAAAGGGATCTTACAATATACCCTTACAGAAGTATAGAGGGCTAGGATAGGCAGCACAAGAAAAGTGGGATGTACCTGTCTACTTCAAGTCTTTTCAAGCTTTGGAAAGTGTATTTTTCTTTTGAGCATAATTGTTATTCAAAGCCAACAGACAGAAGGCCTTCACCACTAAAAACAGTAGAAAGCAAGAAGATTTATTAGAATCACAAATTGTTATTTGGTCACGTCTAGATTTTTTTTTAATAATAAAGAAAATTATTTATGATTTTTAAAATGCAGTGTAAAGGACAGGACACAGGATAATCTAGATACACAGGGTCTGTTCTCCAGCTGATTCTGGGATTAACTGCATTTTGAGGGACTTCTGCTGGTGGGATCAAGCTTACCCAAACAACAGGATAGCACCATGGCACATGTCCACAGCTGTGACCACTGTGGGAGAGCACATCAGTCTTAAACCCAGGAGCTGATCTCTAACCATGTTCAGTATCAGTGAATGAATCCTTTATGTTGCTGTATTGAAGGACTGACCTGTTCTAAAGATGATCCACCTAATGCACAAAGCCTGGCAACCCCTAAGAAATTACTGATGGAATTAAAAAGTCACAATTCTAGATCACAGTAAAGCTGTTTATAAAAACCCTGCTCTGCTTTTACCTCTGCCATCAGGCCTCAGCTCATCAATGGAAAGCTATATTTCAATAGAATGCTGAAAATCTTGAAAAATCTTTGTTCCAGGGGTCTCTGTTCCCTTTTCTGGGGAAGCATTTTGCTGAAGCACTACATAAGAGAAAAAAACCTATGCCCACAGCAGCTACAAAAAATGGGAATGCCATAAGAACCTTGGGAACCTGAAAAGTAGATGGAAATATCTGTTACAGCTTGGGACCAAAACATGGTGTAAAGTCCATGATCCCTTCTAAGAGCATACAGCTTTTCATTCTTGTGCCATCTGAAGTTGCAGGCATTAATACCTGTCCAAGAGCTCAGACTGAGCCTTGGACTCAGCTTCCTGCCTAAGGGAACAGAAGATGATTAAGACTGAGACAGCAGCCCTGCAAGCAGAAAGAAAATAGCCTGGGTTAGAAGCCTACAGCAAAACAGGGGATAAGGTGCCTAGAAATTTTTCCAAAGATTGTCAGTGCTTACAGTGCTTCAGGTTGGAGTGAATTAGCACAGATCAGGTGAAGGAAACTGCTACAGAAAAATATACTGTAACACAAAACTTTCCTGCTGTCAGAAATGCTCTTTTTAATCATTAGTACTTCAGCAAGAAAACACATGTGCACATACACACAAGTTTAACATTTCTCTGAAAGTCTGATCTCTGGTACTTCAGACCAAATAGAAAACACAGAGCAGGCCAAATTCTGATCAGGATCTGCAGTAAAGTTCAGCAGATCTGTGGTGTTGAAAGCCCATTGCTGCTTAAAACAAATCTTTTACAAGGCAGTGAAATAAACTAAAGACAAACACAGGCTTTGGTGCAGAAGAGCCCAACATGCTTTAGGAACACGACTCCTGTTTTGTGCTCCCAAGACCGAGGAGAGAACACCACCACCCAGCAGACACTGGGACATCTGACAGAGAATGTCAGAGCTGGCAGAACAGAGCAACAGCAGGACGTGAGCAGGAAGAGAGGTGGGCTTGTTCAGCAAAGTCAGCGAGACCCTCTATCACTGGAGTCTGGATATTGCTGCTTTACCTGGGGGATAAAGCATTTCCAACAGAAAGGAGACGTGGGGATGTTTCCTCTGGCACCTGGTGAAGGATCTCCCAGGGCTGGAAGCTGTACAAACCTGGGAGGGTGTCTGGGGACGTGGCAGTCCCATCAGGGAGCAGGTCGCTGATTTATGCACATGGAACACTCTTAGCATTGGTGCAGATTTTTTGCTACTGAAAAGGCAGAGTGTCGGCCCTGCCTCCAATTTCAAAGTTCCTCACTCATGGTAACGCTCAAAAGTGAAAGAATGTCCATAAAAATACAGCATGAACTGAAGCAATGGAGATGTAATCACAAATTTCCTTCTGCTGAAGCACAACCTGTGCCCAAAGACAGCCCAGAGACCAAGGTGTGACGACTTCCAACCCTTTGCTGAAAGATTCCCCATTATTCCATTTGCTAAAGCCTTGAAAGGGACTTTGCAATGGCTCTCTGTGGATATGTGGGTGGTTTCAGTGCTGAGAGCACCCATATTTAGCTTGGGGAAGGGAACATACATTTTACTGAACACTCGTGCTTCCCATGGCGCCCGTGCCACTCTGCCCATGTCAATGGATGTGAGAAGCAAGGCTGCTTTTTCCCTTCAGCATTAATTATGAGGAAGAATCAAACCAGAAAATATCTCAAAATGTAGGGCACATCCATTCACATGGAAAATGTGGTCAATCTTCACAATATTTACATGGATAAAATTATACATTTAAACCAAGAAGACAAGAAAGAAGGAAGTAAACCCATTTTTTAAAGTTTAAGTCTTCCTCGTGCAATGCTAGGAGTCACAGATGATTACTGCCTGTCTCCTCTCTCTTTTTATTTGGAGGTTACTATTAACAACAGACAGTTATATCAAGACCGGAAAAAGTGTTTCTTCTAACTTTAAAAACAAAGAAAAATACACTTGAATGTAGTTCACCTCCATGTTCCTGTGAGGAATAAAGCACAAGAGGTTTGCTGAGGCAACTGGACAGCAAAAAGGCATTTATCAGCATAACTTCACAGGTTGATAACTTCAGAGCCACTCTAACACATTTTAGGTCAAAGGAAGTCAGCTTGTACTGTTGATATTATTTACAATGGAGAATAAATGTAAAGTATTTGCTTTTATGACTGTATAGTCCATGTAATCAACCACAAACTGTCTCTTTTACTCATTCATTTTTCTTACTGTGGTTGACCAAAAATTTAACAGCAACATTATCAAATCTCAATATCTTCCATTCTGACCTAAGGAAATGGACACATTTCTGCCTTCCACACAAACTTTCAAATTTACATCTAACCCAAAACATACAGAGACAGACTTGGAACAAACAAAAACTCCAGATTTGTCATAGAAGTGGTAAGTAATGCGTTTTCTACTCAGCTGAATATTTGTTAAAGTTGGAACTCTCTAGAACTAGACTGGGCAGACAGAGCTTTGTAAAAGGACTGTGGCAGACACGTGGAGTTATGGACTTATGGTAGACGCACATTCAAGTAAAAAGGGGTCAGTTACCAAATCAGGGCCTCAGGAAAATGACCATAAACTTCTTGGGTAATCACAGTCTAAAAAGAACTCAGTGCCCTGGAGGCACTGAACCTTGTTATCTAATTTACAGTTGTGTGAGTCAATATGAAAACACTGGTGTAAAAGAAGACAAAAGGAGCTATTGATCATCATGGAATCACAGAATGGTTTAGGTTGGAAGGAACTTTAAGCTCATCTTGTTCCACCCCCTGCCATGGGCAGGGACACCTTCCACTATCCCAGATTGCTCCAAGCCTCGTCTAACTTGGCTTTGGACACTTCCAGGGATGGGGCAGCCACAGCTTCTCTGGGCAACCTGTGCCAGGGCCCCACCATCCTCACAGGGAAGGATTTCTTCCCAATATCTGACCTAAACCTGTCAGTTTAAAACCATTTCCCCTTGTTCTATCATTAGATGTCTTTGTCCAAAGTCCCCCTGCAGCTCTCTTGGACCCCTTTAGGCACGGGACAGCTGCAATAAGGTCTGCCCAGAGCCTTCTCTTCTCCAAGCTGAACTCCGCCAACCCTCTCCGCCTTTTCTCATAGGAGAGGTGCTCCAATCCCTCCAATCGTCTTCGTAGCCCTTCTAATTACAGGTTAGTGGTTCAGCTTGCCTTTCCCTGACCCTAGCAATCATGGAGTTTGTCAGAAAAGGAAACAGATTCTCTTACATTTTCCCCAGATACTCAAAGACTGCCTACAAGCAGGGCCAGGAGCGGTCATAGAATTCCACCAGCTCCACCTTACTCTGGAGAGGTGCTTCCACATTGCTGTGCACACCTAACAACCCTGCTTCAACAACACTACAAAAACAAACGTTGGAAGACTCCAGTCTCTTGCAAGGAAGATACAATTTTGTGTTGAACCATCAGGATGGCTTTGGATGCTCATGCAGCTCCGCTGCACGCGGCCCTCGCACCCGCCCAGCTGCACAGAAACCATGGAGAAGCAGAGCTCCACCCCGACACGTACACCAGCACTGAATGGGCCCTGAAGGATTTGATGAATGAAAACTACTCAGGATTGTGAACTTACACTTGATTTCTACTGTTTAGGGAATAAGGTTGACCTTTCTGTTACCAGGCAACTGAGGAAAATGGGAACGGAGAGTGAGCGTCACCCCGAGGAAGGGCTTGAGTCAGCTATTGCTCAGCATCTTACAGACACACTGCTGTCTGGACACATGTCCTCAGTTAAAGCTGGTCCCCTGCCAAGGAAATAATATGCAGTCTGAACTATTTCTTCCTGAAAATTAGATTAAGGAACTTTGGAAGAAAGGAAAGATTGTATCATCTTGAAACACCACTACAAAAATCGGCTAAACCCCAGGAAATAACACTTCCACTAACAGAGACAGATGAACTGTAAGTAAAAAGGATCATCAGAGAATTACATTCTCCCATCAGTTTCTCCAAGTGATAAATTCCCATCAAAATTCAAGAATCAGAGCCTGATATAAAATGAAAAGTGTTGACTGAGCTTTATACACTCACCAAGATGAAAAACTGAGGCATTTCGTCACCCACAAAAGGTAGTTATATCATACAACACAAAGCAATTTAGACATAAAGGGTATGTTCTAAAATTCTGCAACCATGTTGTGCTGTCTCTTTTTCCTTATAAAGGCAAAAGGATGACTGAACCAATTTTATGGCTGCAATAAGAACTTCCAAGCAAATAATCAATCCATGGAGAGAACTAATGCAGGAGGAAATTATCTAAGATGGATGAACATCTGCATTTCCAACAGACCTTTATTCTGTTCAAGTAAATCATTAGGATTCTTTATATGTGCATTTTCTCAAAAGTGGCTTTATTAAACATCAGTAAGTTTTTTCAGCTACAGTATTTACGTTTATGGACAATTATGCAGCCATGCAATACAATGTATTGGTGATTGTCACACATAATTAACAATAACACTGCTGTCTGGTCTTTTCAAAGACAATTCTGATCAATGGCCTGATTTTACAGTGTTCAGACAATGGGTGTATTTAAGAATTATTTGTCCACCGGTATATATATTAAATGGGAAATAATTACATTTTGAGTAATGGCTAATAGTGTTAATAAAAAATGGATTTTAAGGTGTTTTCCAGGTGTTGCAACTCTCCTGGAAATCTCTCCCTCATTTTTCATGTAGTGAAAACAATCAGCACCAAGAAGTAACCTGAGAAAAAAGAAATCAGATGCAATTTCAAGGTAGTCAATGTCTTCAGGTAGGAAAACACCACTCACAGTATTAAAAGGCAATTTTTAATAAAAAACAGCTTTCCTTATTTGAGCTACTTCACCTCAAAAGCCACTTCATTTGCAAATGGATACATAAGACAGTGGAAGATTTAAGGAGAATCTCCAATACTAATTGTCAACTTTTCAGCAATTCATCTGAATTTCAGCATTTGATATCCTCAAACAGCAGAACAGGATCTCAGCCAGAAGCCTCTAAATAGTACAAACATTTGAGCACTTTTACAAGGCAGGTAAAAACTTAAATTATGTTGCTAATTAATTTTATATTTCCTTTGGGTAGCCAAAGAAACCTGGAGCTGTTCAGCATCCATTGAGTGATGAAGTTTTGCCAAGTATTCAGGTATGTTATTAACAGAACAAGCCAAAAGAACTGAGATCATGCTTTCTGCAATACCTACAGGGAAAAAAAGTCAAATTCAAAGCAAGCTCATGCAAAGCAAATATATACATGAGGCAGAAAGGGAGAAAGGAGCACCAAAGCACCTGAGACATTTAAATGCATGTAAAAGACCTTGAAACTAACATTTCTCCAGCACTAAAGACAACAAAACCAAAACTTAGTTCAATGATAGCAAGTAACAAAGAACTCCAAAGAAAAATATCCAAAAGAAATTGAGAACAAAACCTGACCAACTTGCAAAATAAAGATATGTTTTGTGCTACACACACTCTGCCCAAATAGGTTCCATAAGATTTAATTGATCTCTGTAATTGAGCATGGCACAGTAAGCCAAACTTTCCTACGTACCTGCACTGTGTAGGTGTGATGCCCTGCAGAGAAAAAGACAGGCAGGACATTAAATAGAATATTTTTACCTTCAAAGTTGCTTCCCTGTCTCCTTTTAACCTGCAGAGTCTTTTTTGTTCTCCTTAAAAAGATCTTGTAATTCAATTGAGGAACATCTGTGTTCATATCAACTTTTAAGATACTTAAACCCTGATTACCACACACAAGTATTCACTTCCCTCTTCACCCATCAGCACAAAGCAACAGCCTCTTATTTGACTCTCAGGGCACAAACGAAAGCCAGCACTGTTTTCTTCTTAACCAGTGAACAAGTTAAGATGCTCAGTTGATGTAAAATGGGTATCATTATTAACAACAATATGACTGGTTAGTAAATAATAAAATTTTAAAAAGTTTAACAATTGATCCCAACCCTTTTGCAGTGTATTTTCATAAATACCTCTGCCATCTCCTTCAATGGAAAAGAAAAAAGAATTTCCAAACACCTTGCTCCACCTACTCTTCAGCATTTGAATTTCAAAGGTTTTGGCCTCTTTTAACACAAGCAATTCAAGAATTAACATCTTATTCAGCCAAATATTTTGAGGCACCCTTTTAAAATTGGATTGATCATATATTGTTGAAATTGTCTTTAACTGGTATAATTCCTTTCAACTGAAAGAACTTCATTCCTGTTTAGGGAATATGAAGGCTCTATTATCTTCACCTCCAAGTTTTGGGAACTACGAGATCTCTCTTAATTGATGAGAACCTGGTGCAGGGTTTCCAGATGTCTCTGTTCTCTCCTGCACCCCCTGCCCCTGTTCAAGCCTCGCGCGCAGCAGCTCCAGGCTCTGGGTGAGAGGGCCAACATTAACAAGGTGCAGTCCAACTACACGTGTTCTGAGACAGAATAACAGCTGAGACAAATGGCCCTGGCATTCCACGCTTACGGGAAAAGTGCCTTTGGATATCAAGCCCCCGAGTGCCGCGTTACGGTCCCGGCAGGGACGGAGACAAACGGCGGGCGCGCAGAACGTTCGCTGTCCCGCCCGGGTCTGTCCCACCACGGCACACGGCTGGGCTCGAGGCAGCTCTGCTCCCCTGCCAGGATCGAATGGAATGCACAGAGAGGTCAAGGCTGGGAATTTATGTGTTTCACAGTTATTTAGAAATTACGGGAAAGAGAACTTGGCTACTCCTGGCACTGCACAGGTGGAGGGAGCCGGGAGCGCCCGGCGGGGCCGACGTTTGCAACCAGCATTCCACCGGATCAGGAGCAATGGCTCCGTGCAGGTGATGATTACACCTGAAAGGATGGTTCAGTCTGGGGAGAGAAACTAAGGGATCACCTTCAAAATTCGTTCTTTGCACCACCTTTCCAATAGTAAAGTCTAGACTTTATGTTAGAGGACCATCACCTTAAAAATCATTAATGATAAAATATTTAGTCTATGCATGCGGAAAAAACCAAGAATATTACTCTAATTTTTCCTTTGGTTATGCTCTTCAGTGGAATAAAACCACTCAAAAGCATCACAGGAAGTGTGATTTGAGCTCTTAACTGTATAATGCATAAAATGTTTGTGAAGATAAATGGAAAAGCTCCCTGGCTGTTCTATCCATAGGCAAACCTGAACTCCCAAACCTTTCAAGTGTGTGCTATTGTTGTTAAGCGTGAGAGAAATCGGCTCAGCACAGCTGTTTACATTTGTTTAAACTAACAGATGAGCAACAGCAGCAGTTTGAAAATGCTGAGGCTGCCAGAGCAATGCAAGCCAGCAGAAAAATGTGGTTCTAGAGAGGGAGATCCATCTCCCCTGAGATTTAAATGAACATGGGGAGCTGCGGCCTCTACTCCCAATCAGGTGTTATTGGTAGCAGACAACACAACTTGTGCTGGCCAAAGCACCTCAGCACAAACACGTGTGCTCACATCCCACACAGGGGCTGCACAGCAGAGCTTCCTGCACCTGCCCTGGAAACACCATACCACTGGTCAAAAAAGGGACAGGAAGACCAGAAGGGGACATGGCACAACCAGAAACGAAGTGGATGATAGAGGGAGTTAAGGAAACATGAGAACTTGCAGTAAGAAAAAGAAAAGGAATAATGAGAAGAAACAACCCAGACAATTATCCCAGGTACGTGTCAGGCTGGGACAAATACTGTCACCTACATGGTGTCACCTACGTGGGACTGTCAACTTTTTGTGCTCTCAGCATTGAACAGTGTATCTGTTCAAAGCACTGCTCCACATCACAGTTTTTTGGGAATTAAACACAGTAACAAATGCTATAGCACTCAAATTAAGGAAAGAATTTTTCTTTCTGGACAAAATAAATGCCTAAGAAACCCTTCAGGATTGGTGGCAACTCATGGAAAGTGTCCCAACGTGGCTCCCCAGAGCCGCACCCACAGCTCTGTCAGGGCAGAGCAGCAGTGCTTCCACAGGGCAGAGTGTGCTACTCCAGAAGTCATCTGCCAGTGCCTGGAAAGTTAAGAGTGTGGTGGTAATGTGATACAGATGATTTCACCTTTAGGTCTCCAGTTCAAAAAAATTCAGCCCAAAACCTGTCATTACCTGATAGTTTTTATTTCTATTTAGAGTACAAAATTTCCCAGAGAGCCAAACTGAGATCAAGACTTTCTACTCCCTCCCTCCTTACGTTAGGGATAGTGTCTAAACTAAGGAACAGACCTTCTCTGCAGATCCCATATTGTAAACAGACCACAGATATGAAGGAAAAAGCACAGGAGGCAGCAATGTGTTGTCAAAATTCAGTGAGTCTGACATAAAAGTGAGTCCGACTCCCAGGCTGACTCTTATCTGTGCTTTTTGTCTCAGGAGAGCTTCCCCACCCTACCCTGAAGGCAAAATACCCACATGTGCAGCAAGATCTGAGCTCCAGGATGCATCATCCTCACTAGACAAGTCCATATTTTTCTTTTAGCCCTACTGGAAGAGGGCTGATACCCCTCAGGAGCACTGGGCTCACCCTGCACAGGCTGCAGAGACCATCAGTGCACACGGGGAGCACATCCAGGATTCCCAGACACCCAGCAACACGGCCTGAGCCTCCCCTCTGAGTGCCTGGGAATGCTGGGCAAAGATTTAAATCAAAAAAACCAACCCCAAAGTATCCCCATCCAAGATATCATGATCTGAGAAAGCAGCTTGTCTTAACAACTGGATTAAAAGGAGCAGGAATCTGTGCTCCTGCTCTGCTCTCCTAAAACAGGACCACCTATGATTATAATTAAATATCACATCAGAAAAGCAGCCTTTGCATGAATCTCCTCCAGCTCAAAGGTGGCCTTTCCAGGTCAGGCTGGCAGGGTGGGCAGGAATCCTGCTGAAGGAATCCTCAGATCAGAGTATCTACCAAGCACTACTCCTGGACACCAAGATCATTTGTTCAGAAAAATCACACCTTTCTCAGTAAGCTAATTGTTTTTAAAAGTATTGGAAAAAAAATTAAAGCCTCAAAAATGAGAGAGCCTATCCAGAGCAAAACATCAGCAGCAGGGTTATCTCTCTGTAAATATATATATATATATCTCCCCATATTATATCTCTGTGTAATCAACCACCTCATCTCCCCACTCTGCAATAATAAGCAGTAATTCTATTTCCACTGTAAATCATTTCAATTCTGACATCTTCACTGGGGACTAAATAACATGTGACCTTATCTAACTTAAATCTGGTATTAATTTTAACAAGAAAAAAATGGTTTATGAAATTCAGGAGCTTAGGGTGACTGGGGGGATACAGGTCTGCCTCAAGGGGTAGCATATGGGTTTCATTTTCTTTACATTTTTCACCAAATTCTGAGAACTACAGTAACGTTTTGCTATAGAGTGACACAAAATTGTGACTCCAAATCTTGCCTGGAAGGAGCAGGGATCTGAACACAGCACTGGGCAAGAGAAATTTAGAACATTTGAACAACAATTGCAAAACCTTACATAGACTTGAATTCTTACCAAGCTTTTTCATGTAACTGTAAAAACCTTTAAAAATAATTGCCTTCTTCTTTGAAAAATAAGAATTACGCTATTATAAAATATAGATAAAGTCAAATTCTGCTTCCAGTTATGCTTTTAAGTGTGGAGTGAAGTACAGGAAGTTAAGCTGCTATGACCTTAAGTCCTTAATGGGACCTTTGAGATAATTTGTCAAAAAATTGATTCTTCAACACCAACTTTCTGAACTTCAATGCGAAGGACCTTTCCATCCTGAAGATATTTTTATCTTTCTATACATACAGTTTTCTCTCTTTTATTGTTTGTTTTCTCCCAAATAGTTTCATGCCACCAAGCAGAGACTGTTGCATGTCCATGCCTTCAAGAGCAGAGAACTCTTCACTTGAATTAGCAGTAACACATGTGGTGAGGACAAGCTGGCCACACACACACACTCTGCTACGTATTTTAGAGGTACATTAATCTCACTTATTCCATTGCTTTTACTTTTGCTATTGAAAAAAAATCTTCATTGTCTCATTTTAGAAAGTTTTCAGATAAGTTGTCTAAAAAGCACTTAGTTTTGTTTGTCTTAACACCTTATCTATTAATTTTTTTGCATGTCCCCCAACTCTTGTACTGGGAAAAAACCCCAAGGAATAACCATGCACTGCACGCACTCCTCTCTGCTGTCCCTCCAAACATCCTTCCCAGTCCAGACTGTCTGAGGCTACTGCAGCTCTGCTCCATTCTGCACCTCTCACTGGCCTTTTTAAAGGTTATTCTACTTCTGTTACATCCCAAGACAGAGGAAACCAGCCTGGTGAGCCACAAGTGTACCTGCTACTTCCATCATGGACTGTGCTGCTTTCAGCCTTTGTTCTGATTCCTTTCCCCACAACAGTCACGTGCTCTTTGTGCCTTTGATGACCAAAAGTAGGTTCTCCCCTTCTACTTACAACACAAGACACAAAATAACACATCAATACAGGACAGGAGCAAAGAGACACCATCTGATTATCATGACAGATGGTCACTGAAACTGCTGCCAGGACTGTGGGAAAGAGAGAAAGAACCTAAAAATAGCAACATTTGGTTTGCAGGTCTTTTCCTATACTTCCTTCTGTAGGTCAGGTGCAACACCTAAGAAGGCCTGACTGTGGGACCTCAAAAGTGCCCAAGGCCAGGTTGGACGGGGCTTGGAGCAACCTGGACTAGTGGAAGGTGTCCCTGCCCATGGCAGGGGGTGGAACTGGATGAGCTGTTAAGGTCCCTTCCAATCCAAACAATTCCATGATTCTGTGATAAATGTAATGAGTGTAATCAGATTAAAATAATAACAAAAATCACTAGAAAAATTCATCAACAACTGTAAGATGAGATCTCTCCATAAACCGATATTTTAAAAAGTGTTTATTACCTTATTTGCTAAATCTGGGTACAAACAAGGCAGAGAGTTCCCATTCTTCCTTCCCACTGAGAAGGTCGTGGGTCATTTTGAAGCCAGTTTCATCAGCTGCAACAGAATCAGCTATGACAGCTTTTTTCACCGCAAAGTGAACTGTCTCCAAGAGCACGGGTTATTTTCTATGGGTAGGGAAAAATGATGCCACCTCACCTCCCACAGTAAGTCCTGTACCATGTCAAAGCCAAGATGAGCACTTTTTCCTACTGCAATCAAACACAGTACACCTTCAATTCATGATGTATCAAAAAATTCAGGTCAAAACAGTACCAAACATAGGCCTCTAGAAGGAAGGACTCCTCACTCAGCATCTCTCCCCCGTGCCCAAGAAAAAAAACCCAAAGAATTGCAGGAAAGGCATCCTGCTGGACTGTTAAAGAGCTTGGTGCCAACAGTCAACACATTAGGTAACCTCATTATCCCCTGCCTAGTGCCAAAGGCAAAACAGGTGTGAGGATCCCAAAGCAAGAGGAAAGCACAGCCTGTTAATAGAAATCTGCAATTTTAAGGGCATTAAAATATTTCCAAATGTTCAGAGAAAAGCCTCCCAGTGCAGCAGACATTTACTAATGGAAAGTAAAAGAAAAATGTGAATTGCTGGAAAGGTGCATCTTTTTTAAGACACAGCTTGCTTTAGCCCCTTTTGAGTTCAGATTGTTAACACTGAGACTTAAGGGCCTGAGTTTCCTTTTGTTCCCCAAAGTGAGGAACAGGAAAGAACAGTCACTATGTTTTTTGTGTCACATTACTAAGTTTACCATTTCAGAGGGATGGAAGACTTTTTGAGAATCAATAAATGAGACTATTCCACAGGAGAGGTCATATTGGAATTGCCACCTTGTCCCTTCAGCTTTCACTAAGCTACCATTTCCAGTTCAGATCTGGAAGTAACTGCTATCAGAAATAACTACTAACCAGCAGCAAATTCTGGTGAAGTTACTGGAATTACACAGCTGCAGAGGCAAAGTGAGAATCAAAATTTTTTTCTTGAGCCATCAGTACAATCAGATCCTGGAATCTGTATCTGGTCTATTGAAATATCTGGGAAAGAAAATAAAGACTAGCAGAGTTCCAAAAGTCATGGTTTTACAACATCACTTTGATTCTCTGATATGTTTCCTCAGACTTAATGTCCAAATTTAGCTGAATTTAGTTTTGTCCATTCCTTCAGTCCCCACACTCAAATGGCACAATTCCCTTCCCTTTACTACAAGGTACATAAGGACCTTAACATGGCTTTTAACAAGGAAATGCCTGTATGTGAAGGGAACATTGTACCACCTGAGAGTCAAAATCTCATAATTATTTACTAGCACTATTGATACTTTACACATTCAGAACACAACAGTGCAGTCTAATTAGTCTTTAAGAGCCATGATAATTGATTGGCAAGAATATTCACACAGAAAGTGAAGAACAAGGGGAAAAAAGGAGAGCTGTAATAGTTCAGACAAAAAGCCCACCTTCCCCAGCGTCCACCAGTGCTGGTGGGCAAGGGAAAGACAAACAGGACTGGGACAAGAGAGGGAGTGCTGAAGGATTGACAGTGAACAGCAAAGGATCTCAGTGTAAGGGCTGCTATTTGTGCCAGGCCCCTCAGTCTTTCCAGCACTCTCTTCCCAGTGGATTCCCAGCTCCTGAGCCCTGCAGGAGCACACGGGGCCTGGGCAGTCCCTTCTGTGCTCTGAGCACCCACCTCACCCTCAGCCAACACAAAGCAGCTCAACATCCCCACAGTGTCCTGGTGGGGGAGATGGCCAGTCCTGCAGATCCCAAATAACCGGGGGAACCTCTAGGGCAGGAAAATATTAACCCCATTTTTGCTGTCTTACATGTGCTCATATGACCTTCTGGAATAGGACCAGAGCTTCCCAAAAAAATCACAGAAAATTCTTTCTCTCCTCTGGCAAAATTCCAGGCAATTTAATTTGCTTGGCTCATCTGTTGATTTTCCTTCTCTTAGAAATGGACCCTCATTGTGCTTCCTATAAGCCAGAATGCAGAAATCTAATGTATTACTCACAGCCTTTCCTCAGCAGTGTGGTTTAGTGGTTCAAATGGAAAACTCGGAGCAGTGGAGCCTGGTTCCTGAGCTCAGCCATGGGTAGGTTTCTTGGGACTGTTTGCTGAAATAATTTAGCAACACATTTTGCACATTCTTTCCTTGCCTATGAAAAACGTGAACAAAATTTGGAAGTTTCATTACCTGCTTATAAACACTTCCATCCACAGGAGGAAAAGGCTGTGCCAGCACAAAGCGAGCACCCCCTGGTTCCACAGGACTCCGCCGTGCCAGGGGTTCTTACACAGCCCCTGGTGAAAAGCTTTCACCTTGGAAGGAAACAGTCCTTGAGCTTCACACTCCTGACTGCAGATCTCCTCCTGGAACTGCTTCCAGCAGGTACATCTGCTGTTAACGGGCAAGGGACACAATTTCATTTACCGTTTCACAAGAACAAAGTTTCCTACACTTTTTCCACCCTTCCACTGTCAATCTGCTCCAGCACTGACCTGTGTGTCATTATTTCCACAGAGTCATGTGGACTCTTTTATTGAAAAAAAAATTTTCCAGAAGTTTTTGTTGAAATACCACTTTGAAGACAATCTATGTACAACTCAAATGCCACATGGTTTTTTTTCAGCTGCCGCTGTATTTCTCCTGCCTTTAGGAGCTCATGAATGTTCTTTCAATTAAAACTCTGGTCAGTCAAAAAACGTGACAACTATAGAGTCTCAAGAAGCATCTGAAGCAAATTCTACATTTCCAATTATGTTAACCTGTCCTTCATTGTGTTTCAAAACAGCTCCTTCAGAAGTTGTAAAACCATGAAATTAAAAAAAAATATATATACATATATATATATATATATATACATAAAACCAGCACTGAGGAAAAAAGAATAATCTCCACATATTGAGCTTTCTCACATGGAGTCAGTGTAATAAATCTACTCCTGTTATCCTCCTTGCACAAAGGGTGGAGGGATTGTGATGGATTAAAGGAGAACTTTGAAAGAGACTGTCAAAAGATGGCCCAGGCAGCAGTCACAGGAACACTCATGGCTCTTGACATACTGGAAACCCTCCCAATAAACAATGATCACTAAACACAAACTGCAGTTAGAGCCCTTTAGAAGGAATTCTGTCAAAACAGAAAGTGCAATGGAAGTCACAGAGGAACAAAATGCCTGTGAGTAAATCCTGGCAGTGAGTCCCCCCTTGTACACACACTTCTCTAATGTTTCTTTTGACTGATTCTTGTGCTGAAATGAGTTCATATGACAAGCCTGATTTTTTCCTCCACAGATCACCACACTTTTCCAGCACAAATAACCCCAAGCATAAATCATATACTTGCTGAAATGCTTAGATTGGCATGTTATCTCATGTAAGAGCAAGGTACCAAGATCTCAGTTGTAGAGACGTGGTATTTTTTTGTTAGGCAAATTGCACTGGTTTTTTCTTTATATAATACTTCTGTAGGATATTCAACATTTTTCCTTCCTCTGATAACAGATATAGACTGATAACTCAGTTTGTAGATAGTGTTCTTCACTCATGTATTTCAAAATGCAGATAATTATCACCAATTTAATAATGAAAATCCTGATACAAAGATCTCTTTCTTCTCATTCCAGCAGGAGAACATGGAACAAAATTCGTGAGTCTGAACACTCAGTTCAATATGTTCTCCAAATAATTTACATCCCATTATAAAATAATTAGACTGGCTCAGACTACGAAATGACCTTAAGTAAAGTTCAGGAATTTCGGGTCCTAGGATATGTACCAGACTCCCACGCCTGCTCAAAACAAGTCTTAACATCAACAGTTCAGTGAACACTGAAACTGAAAAATTCTGTGTGCCTTTAGTCCTATTCCCTCCTCCAATAATCTCAGCATTTATTTTCTCAAAGGTAGTCCTTGTTTCAGCATCCCCTTTCCTTCCTTCCCCCGCTCACATCTCCCAGGCCCTGCAGCTGCTCTCACCCACACTGCTTCCCTCCCTGTCTGGGGACAGGCAGCATGTGCCTCCTTCACACTGGCTGGCCAGGGAGCACCTGGGAGTTCATGGGCCAGGTGATGCCCCACAACAGGCAACATTCAAATTCTGCACACTTGTATTTTTGTAAGAGCAGCAATCCACAGTCTTTCCCTTATTCAAACTCCTCTTTTCCACAAAACTTAAGAAACTTGGTTCCCTCGAGATGCCAAGGTTAAAAGGAATATATGATATCATTCTGTCTAGAGACAGGGGTGGAGGGAGGCAGGGTAACAGTCCTCAGATACATCAGTCGGCTGCCACAAAAAGGATGAGTGTTCCATGAGTAGGATGAGAAGAAAAAGGGCTGAATTTCATCACAAAACATTCAGCTTAGACATGTAAGGAATCACCCAACTGTTGTAGCTTAATTAACCAAATTGCCAATAGAAGGTTGGAATGGCATCACTGGGGCTTTCAAGAGCAGGTGAGTTGGGAGTGCTGGAAGGAAAGATGGAGTAGTTTGGTTCCACTCACTTGGTGGGCAAAATGCCCTAAGAGGCCACCCATCCTTACGTGCTGGGATTCAGTTCACCCCGAGAGACCAGGATAAACAGAAAGGCAGGGTGTGCAACCAGCATCAGACACAGAAGACAGACAGACATGGACCTGTTGGAGGCCAGGGGGATGCTCCGAGGGCTGGAGCCCCTCTGCTCTGGAGACAGGCTGGGAGAGCTGGGGGGGTTCACCTGGGGAAGAGAAGGCTCCAGGGAGACCTTATTGTGGCCTTTCTGCACTCAAAGGGAGTTTGTAAGAGTGGGAACTATAACTCTGACACCAAATTAAAAGGTTAAAACCCCAAATCTGTGGGGGAGAAAAGAAGCAATTATAAATAGGTTCTGAAAAATCAGCTTGCTTCACGTCTTGTAGTCTTTATTCAGAACTGCCCACCTTATTTATCATTGTCATGTCTTACTCAAAGTAATTCAATGCTTAGGTAGGGGGTGCTTTTGTTACCTGACTAGTACTGTGCTTTTTCTCCCCACTTGAGTAAAATTTTTAAGTGAATCAGTCTCCCTTTAAGAGCTGGATGGCCCTGCCAGCTTAGCCAACACGAAGCATTTCCAAGGAAGTTTCTTGCTCATCACATTGAGGAATGAAATATTTTAAAAGCCCAGACTTCAAAATCCCAGATGGTCTCGAAGTCCTTTTAAAATAAGCTGTGTGAGTTTACAGTCAAATCTGCCCAAGAAAACTTTCTAATGGAGACTGAAAACTATAAATGCTCTCAGTTTATTAAAAAATGATTTGACACCAGCACAGACTATTTCAGTTTTTTTCCTCACATTGCAGAGCTAGAAACACTTCTCAAAATATTTACTTTCAACAAAGTGACAGCAGCCCCTCAAGAAGTGTTATGTATGAGCCAGTATTTGAGGGGTTTTTGTTATATTTCATATTATATTGTCTGTTGAATAAAATGTTTTAAAAACATTAATGTAATATAGAATTTCAGACTCTTAATCATTTTGACAGGTTTTCTGAAACTCTTCAGAGCAACATTTGAGTAACGACCCCTTGCAATACACAGCCCTGAAACGGGGGCAGGACTGGGGGAAGGGGTGAGGAGGCTGCAAAGGTCTCTGCTCTAAAACACAGGCATTCATTAGAGGAGAAAAACGCTGAGAAATTTGGCACTGAGAGGAGAGTTTAAATGAAGTCTGCCTGAGGGGATAGCCCCGACCTGCACTCCTACCAACGGGATGGGTATCATGTGAACCTTAACAAGAATGACGTACCAGGTAAAAAATCTCTGTGAGAAAGCAGAGCCCCGTGCCACGCTCTGCACAGCCCAGAGCCGGGCTGCCCACGGCGGGAGGTTTCTGGAGTGATGCACAGCCCATGCACAAACATCCGCACGAGAATGGCAACGAACTAAAACGAAAAGGGCACTGTATCCTGTACTTTTAGGATGTTCACTGAGGGCAAATCCAAGCTTCATTAACAAAGAGTGTTTCAGGTGAGCTCATTTTGAATGCTGATTATTTTATGCCTTAACTCAAGTTTTTCAGTGTGTCTGCATCCCAATGCATTCTCTAACTTCTAGACCTGCATTCAAATCTTGCATCTTAGCTATCCAAAAGGACTATTTAATCCTTGAAATGCCAGAGTCCACATGCCAATCTATGTGCTCTCATCTGAAAATCAAATCCACAGCTGAAACACAGCAATGGACTCAATGGGTACTTAGTTTTCCAAACCACAATCGTTCAAAAAATACTTGGAGACCAAAACAAAGCAACCTTCGTTCACACTACAGAAAAGTCCTGTACTGACCTGGAGCCTTTGGTATTTGTGGTCCCCCATAACACATGAGTAACTGATTTTAAATATCTCTAAATGAAACACATCTTTCATACAGGATCTATTATAGCTCAAACACCACAATAGGGGACATACACTTAGTTGTCCAATGGAAGTGCTTTATAGCTTTTTGTTTATATACTTCCACTTTTGGAGAAAGTTGCAATGAAAAGGACCTCATGGGTTGCTTTTCAAAATATTACAGTGCAAAATCAACTAAAGTTTTAACATATATTTCAAGTATACATTGCAATCCTGTCAATGTCTCACGGAGACAACTCTCTGACAAACTGCAAGTTAACCAGCCACCTTTGCCCATTTTTCTTTCAACTTATCATAGAAACTAATATTCTGTCTGAGCTGCTTCCCCAAGAACACTCAGCTCCGATTCAGCATCTGGAGGCTGATGAAGTATTGCTTTTGCCCATTTTCACAGCTGCAGCAAACGAGCAGGAGGAGGTCAGTGATTAACCTGAGGTCACAGTGAGTCAGTGCAGCAGGAGCACAACCATTAACACCCCTGGCTGCCAGGCCCTGCCCTTGTCCCCCCACTGCCACAGACACAGTCCTGGCCAGCTCTGCCACACGAAAATGATGGACTAGTTACTGCCAGACAGAGAGAGAAAGGGCAGCTTTCCCTGAACACAGCAGTGTCAATCCAGTCAGTCTTGATCTGTAAACACTCTCCAACCCCAGCACAGCTCTGCCAATACCTCTCACTTCTGGCCTGTCAAACCCTGATGTTCGTGCCGTGGGCCCCTGTTGAACAGGGACTGCCTGCTGAGCCAGATGGGGAGGTGGCTGTGGAACTAGACAATTAATTGGAAAATTCAACACCAACTTGCACCTGCATCCAGCAGTTCACTGACACTGCAGAAAGCAAAAAGAGCATATGCAAGCCAAGCCAGAAACCGAGGGTATATTCATCTCCTGCACACAGCAATACCTGACCATAAATGCTCACCCTAAACTGCAGCTGGAATGACAAATACAACTTCATATAAAGGTTTCTTCCACAGTGGAGATTACAAGCAGCTCCAGATTAAGATTTGGACAATTTTGTTTTCTTCAAGTTTGAGTCCCACACAGAGCTATGACTGCAGTGCCCCCTGCCCCACACCAGCTGGCTTTAGTCAGGTTGGTATCACCATTCATGCAAACAGGGTTCCAGAGGTTTTGCTCACTGAGACCACTGACAACACATCCCCACTGCTCTGGACTCATGGTGGTGACCATGACCTGCAGACTGGGGTTTGCCCAGTCATGTCTATGTGGAATCACAGACAAGAGCCCACAATACTCTGAATCAAAAATCTCAGGCAAAAATGTTCTAATAACCCAGTTTTGTACATCCAAGAGGCCTGGGCAGCCCTGGAACTGCCATCTCTTGTCAGATTAGTGAGCACTTTTCTGAACCAAAACTCTGAGGCTTCTGTGGGTCACCTACTGATGGTTTGTAACATCATTATTCAATCCCATCTAATACACTAGACTTCCTCCACAAAAACTAGCATCACTTTCACTGCAACAAATTACTGCCAAAATCCTCCAGCTGGTGTCATGGGGTAGTGGCATTTTTGTCAAGCAACAGCACTGTGCAGGATAGAGCTTTAAGGGCCAACTTGCTCTGCTATCCAGGCAATGCCATGGGATCACGTGGGAAGATCTGAAAAACAGACAGGAAAGATATCTAATCCTTGAAAGGATAACACATGTACCCTATACCAGTGCTGAATTTATTTTAGGTTTTCCTCAGGACATTACAGGTACAGCTCAGAACAAAACAAACCTGCACAGGTGTGAATGCAGGAATTCTAAGCACTGTCTGTGTCCCTGAGTGTCACCTCTCAGACTCCTGGACAGGCATAAGCAGCAAAGGGGGAGAGTGAGATGCAGGCCAAGACAGCCAGAGTCACCTGTTGTTGTCCCAAGGGCAAAGGACACTGTCTCTTGAAGATGGTACTTTTCCAAAGTGACATCTTCATTTCTCTGCTGCTTCAACAAATAATATTTCCACAGAGTTCATATCTCAAATGAACCCCCAGACAGCCAAGCATGTACAAGCCAATAACGGTACTTCTGTAGCCCCTTTTATCCTAAGATTCCTCAATGAAAGTATTGAATAAACAAAGAATGCCTTTAATTCAAAGACAAGTCCTTCAATTTAATCATTAAAAGAATAATAGAACAACAAAAATAAAATTAGCCCAATGCATAGGTCCTTATTTATAAGCCATCGTTCCACATTCAGTTCTGGGCTGGTCTTTTAAGCCAGATAAATCTGCCACAAACTGGCAAGTATTTTGAATTCTTCGGTTCCCAAACATTCACCAGTCCCTAGAGCTCTTAAAATTCCAGTCATACACAGAGTGCTTGAACAAATCAGAAAACTATATGTTCTTCCCTCAGCCATCTCCTTTGGAGTGTGTTCTGTGTGGGGAAGAGAACAAAGGCCAGTGTTACAAGAACAATTGCTACCCCAAAGCAGAAACACGACCATCCTACTCTTCACCAGCTCCAGAACAAAGAAGCACTCCCAGGAATGGATCTCATTCCCATTGGACAGAACATGTACAACAAAGCCCTTAGTCCTTAACTAGTATTTGTACCAGGAAGATTCCAAATCAACTGCTTGGATGGCAGTGAAAGACAGGTGTCCACCGGTAATGATAGGGTTGAACAGAGGAAAAGCCAAAGGGTTTTCTGTAAGGTGCACAAAAAGCAGACATTTCACCCGCTCCCACATTGCAGCAGTGACCCAACACACCCCATGGAAGTGCCCCAGTCCCAGGACATCCTGTCTCCTGGTGGAGAGGCCACGGGGACCCAGCCCCCTCAGGGGTTAGGAGAGCACCCAGGGCAGAGCAAACTCTCTCTGCTGGGACTCACTGGGAGCCAGGGAAGGGGGCGGGGATGCCTGTGTTCCTTCTGGCCTAGGAAACAGCACCTGCAGCTGGGAACTTCACTCAAGCACCGAGCGGGTGGAGAACACAGATGGCAAACAGGAGCAAATGGTTAAAATGTTCCCTCCACTGCAACACACGTGAAATCCCTTATTCCAACGGGCTGCAATAAACCCACGGCTGTCAGGGCACATATAATGCCTTGAAGAATTTTTCTTCACAAGGAAATCAATCTGATTTTTATCTAAGCTGGCAGTAAACAGGGTCAAATATTTAACTGTTTCTGTGGCAACTTCTCTATTGTTTTTCCATTTTAGTTTTGGGGTTTTTTATAATGCCAACGAAGCCAATGTTGCACAGCTACAGATCACAAGGATGTGAGCAAAAGTGAAGAGGGTCCATGGCAAACACCAACTGCCCAATGAGGAAAGTAAATGTTTATTGTAAACAGCAAACCATGGTGCCAGACAAACTCAGCTTCACCAGCACTGGATTTATTGTGCATGGTTCAGTCAAGTGATTTATACGGATTACACCACATTTTCCCTTTTTGTAGCTTGCCTTGATAATCAAAAAGTCTTTTTGTAATTTACATTAATAGCTTTGCAACATTGTGGAAAATATTAAAAAAGACCTTTATATTTTTGGCACCTCCCGCTTCGGAGGATTGCACACAATCGACGCGCCTTTGAACCGTTCCAAAGCGTTTGGCAAGAATTTGAGGTACGCCCAAAATGTCATGAAAGACCCTGTACTGAATCCTCAGAAAAGCTGGTCAGTGAATGTCCAGGTCAATAGTTTTCTTAGGCCCAAGTTCTCAGTGAAGCTCTGCCAGCAAGAAAAACATCACACGTACAAGTTGCTTCCATTGTCTCGACTCCCTGGTTTAGAATAGTAACAATAAAACACGTTAGAGAGGTGTTATTTCAGTGGATCCCAAGTTGGGGAATACTTTCAGACCATAAAAGGATGTCAGCACAGCAGATTTCAGAATTAAATCATTAAGAACTAGCACGTGTTGCCTCAGCAACACCAGCAGAGTCCTGCAAAGTGCAATGCAGTAACCCGAGACTGGAACTCAGGATCCTGAGGTTTTAACTGCAGCTACTATTCTGATAGGCACCAATTCTTTCATTTTCCCATCTATATTTTCTTATCCATAAAAAGCCTCCTGTCTCAGAGCAGGGTTGAGTGAGTGCCTGAAAGTTAAAAATGGGAAGTTTTGTAAACACAAAGCTGTTAATTGTTATGGAGTTGGGTGGATGCACCGTGCAGTGCTGGTAGTGTTCTAAAACACACAGCTCAGCCTGGCCAGAACTGTCATAAAAATGCCATCAAGACTGAAATAAAACAAGAATGTTTTTGATGCATCTTACCTGTCAATTCATAACATGGTACTTAATCACTATGTCTCCAAAAAAAAGCATGAAATGCAGGATGAAATGCATGGTAAGTAAGAATGGGAGATGTATGAAGCTGAATTCATGGTCCAAAATTCCAACTGAAGACAAATTTCTTCCAAAACTTCCCATCAGGATTATGTGTTTCTATCACTTCTGTAAATGTAATTATCTTTCTTTTCTTCCACCCCTTCCCTGCCATCCTTGTGAGCTTCAGGAAAATCTGAGTCAGAACAGGATGTGTGCCAGTCCTGGGCACTAAGCACAGCTACCAAAAGGTTTCTGCCCATACACTGCATATTTGGAACTGTTTAACAAATTGTAAGGATACATTTCACTCCTTTTTTATTCATAGCAGGACAGGAGAATGCAAATATATCAACTAATGTAAAATTCACCAAGAAATACTCAACAAAACGCTGTTTCACAGAAGAACTGGTTACTTCCCATGTGATTCCCAAACTGGTGAGAGGGCTTTGGAGCACCGGTTCAGGTTTGTGAAGCAGATTAACTGAAGTGCCACCAGGAAGCATCTTCCTGGTCTCCAAGCTGTCAGTGCCCACACGAGGAGAAGAACATCAGACTTCAGAGCTCCTGCTCCTCCGGGCTCTGCTCTTACACCACACGAGGAGGAGGAGGCACAACTTGAAGCAAACATTTGCTCTCACTAAGGTTTCAGGCCTGCATGCAGCCAATGCCTAAATTTTCTGATCTAAGAACATAAAACTTAAGGTTTGACTGTTAAGCTAGAGCCAAATCCTGTTCCAGAGATACGCCAGACCTATAGCAGCTTCTCCCAGGGCCAGGAATTAGTAACTCTAGGAGAAAGCTAGGGACATCTAGAATTTCCCCATATACATATTTCATTTTACATACAGTGAATCATCCCAGAAAAACGCTTTTCAAACACTGAGACTGGATATGTGGTATTTGGATAATGTAGGATTTGAACATAATGGAATAAGAGAAATAAAATGAATTTTTACAGACTGACCCAGAACAGTTTCAGAAAAAAAAAACAAACAAAAAACAAACAACAACACCAAAACAAACAAACAAAACCCCCAAAACAAAACCAAAAAAACCACCCCAAAACAAACCCCTTACTATATTAGAGGGAACTCTTTCCCCTGTACTGAATATTAAGCAGAAATAATCTGGTGAATAAACCAGATGTTTAAAAATAAAGGCAGAGGCAGCAGTTCCCCTCCTGCAGGGTAACAGTGATCAGATCTGGTGACTGCATGCAGCAGAGAAAAGCTGGGAGGAATCAGCAGCACAGAACCAGGCAATGAATTTTCCCTGGTACTCGCTGTTCTGCATCGCTGGGATTCCAGAGATTAGTTAAAATCTAACGACATCTGAACAGGATTGACTTCCAAATTTTTGCAACTATTAAGATACCAGTTACTGCAAACATATGGATCAGCCCAGCTTCAGAATCCACCCAAGCCTGGGATAATTTAATATTTAATCACGTTAATTCCAGCCTTCACAGTGACAATACAAAACCCTTGTACACACGCTGAACAAGAAAGAGAGGCAGAAATTTATCTCTTAAAATAAAACACCAGTGATTAATAAATCACATGTTTATATCTCTTTGGAGCAATACTTCTAATACAAACAATTCCAGCCAGGGCATTCCATGCCAAATCAAATACTCATATGAAAAGACAATTTCTGCCAGTTCCTATGTCCAAAAAAGCTTTAAAAATTGGAAAAATGAAAGCATTTGCCCATTTTCCATGAAAACCCAGAGTGTTGGGCACCAGGAAACATAATGTTCCCCCCGATCTGCAGTAACAGAGGTGAATTCCAGAGTTCTGAGAAGCAATCTGATGTGTTCCACTGTGTGGGAAAAACAAACAAACAAACCCCAAATAAACAAAAAAAAGGTAACTCTTTTTGATACTGTAGAAAACCTCCCTACAAGATTTCTGCACTGTGTAGGAATTCAGAGCTCTTTTCCCCCTTTTGGTACTCATAACTCCACACATTACCAAACAGGACAACAGCAGCAGTCTATACACATCTGGGGAGACATTCCCAAAAAACTCTTGATCTTGGAGAATTGGAAAGAGATGTAAACACTTCCTTATTTTTTTATTAATTTTTTTTTTTAAACTAACCAGGGAAAGTAATTTCCCTGAAAAAGCACTTCTCAATATGATGGTTCTCAGACAACCTTCACCAGTCATGGAAATCCAAGATATTTGGATAAAAATGTGATAATAAAATAACAAAAGGTTGGATTTGAACAACTTGGAGGCCTTTACCAACCTGAATGAATGATTCTGTGATTTCAAAGCTGCCTTTGCTCTCAAAAGATGAATCCACCATGACTTCACATAACATGGCCCCAGCTCCAGCCCATTCTTTACCTGCTGGCTTGTCCCTGCTTCTCAGTGTTTTTCTATACCTATAGTTCCTCCACTATGGTAACTTTGAGTTTATAATCTCCATGTTGATATCAAAAGCAGATCTCATGCTCAAAAACTAAATCCTAGGTTGAACACCCAACCAATGAGGGTCATGTTCCTCACAAAACCATCTGGTTGAGACAAAGTGGGACTTTTTAGACCAAACAACTTTGAATAGAGGACATGGCCAAATATTCCCCTGAGAAATATTAAAAGTTTAGAATAAAATTTAGAATATTAGAATAAAATTTAAAAATGTTTCCTTGCCTGACCAATTTCAAATTCTCTAGGAAAAAAAAATAATCCACCATGCCATAAGTTCCAGTGCATGAAACACAGGCCATATTGCATCAGTTCTGGCAATATCTGCAGGAAATGCCAACAATAAGTTTTGATGGAAATGTTGTTTAACAGAATTACTGAGAAAACAGTGATGAGAACTCTCTAACAGTACCCAGCAAGGAGGCCAAGGAGAGTTAAGAAAATGCTGTTGCTTCCTCTCCATTGTGAGGCTTCAGAAGCTGCTACAGCAGAAAAGTCAGGGGCTGTGCTGAAATCTTCACAGGTAAAGACAACCAGCAAAAAAGGCAGCATTTTGCCTCTGATGGGGAACTAGCCAGCTGGAAATGACACCTGCAAGGGGAAGGCCTTTCTTCCTCCCACTGCTGCCAGCTACTGAGATGATCTTTCCTTGGAACTGTTGTCATCACCCCCAGGGCCTTGCTTTTCAGTGGTATCACATTTCACATGTGAAAGCAGTATTATCATTTCCCCACATGCATAATTTTGTGCAACATATATACCCTGAATTACATCAGTCATTTAATTGGTAAATCAGTCTCAAAGTCATCAATGCCATCGTTCTGTTATTTCTCTCATACCACATTCCTATGGCACATCATCCTGGACACTGGGACACAGGCTTGACATTTTAAGGACAGGGTTTGTCTGGGGTGATTGAGTATATTTTTAGAAAGATGTTATAATGAATTCTTCCAGAGAAAGAAAATATGATTACAGGAGGATATTCAACTCCACTTGCTACTAGAAAAACATATTGTGCTACGAATTTCCAAGAGTTCTCCAAGGTTCACTGCTCTGTTTCAAAAGCAGGTCAGCTGCAACTCCCCTTCCCACTGAGCACACACATCTTTTTTATCCTGCAGAACATGGCTAAAATAGTTGCACAGGAAACCAGCAGAAAGGTTTGAATCCCTCTACCCTACCCTCTAAGGCAGCCAAACGAGCCTCGTAGCTGAACCCAAATGGTGCAGCTCCCCGGGGCTGGAATGGCCATGTCACCTCCCACGAGACCCTGGCGACAAAACTAGAGATTCAGTCACTCCACCTTCACACAGTTCAGGGAATTTTCAGGTTTTATGCAAAATGGAGCAGCTTCAACAGGTCAGAAACTGTTCTCTTGCTTTTCCCATACTCTGTGTGTAAGAGGGAGGAACAGATGCTTTTCCTGTTTTACTCACAAGGCAGACAACTGTTAACAAAGCAGGTTGTCCAGGTTATCTCTTACGAGCATTCCCTCAGCACAGCTAGAGGACAAAAAAAAAGAATCCTGGGACACTTCATTTATTCTCAAGTTGCCAAAAAGGAATTTTTAAATACTGGTACATCTGAATTTGATGCAGCTCCCTGGTTTCACAGGACATAACCTGTAGTCAAGCAATGGAACACTTTGCTACAAGATGCTGTCTATGCTGAAAGTTTACAGAGGTTCAAGGGAAGATCAGACAAGATAGTGGAAGAAATTCAGCAGGTTTAAAAGTCCAGCCTGTCTGCAGCAGTTCTTGAACCTCAAATTCTTGGGAGAAAGTTTGGGAAAGTATCCCTAAAAAAATATTGTAATGTTTTTCCCGAGGCACTTGCTTTTCACTGGATAAAATGAGGTCCTGTGCTGCAAGACCTCACACCTTATCTAGAGTAATTAGTTCCTGTGTCAGCACCAAGAAAGACAAATAGTGTAGAGACTCCTGTGCCAGCCTGTGCTAATTCCACCCATGAGCCGGCAAGGCGGCCTGGAAGATGCTTTGGGATTCAGGTCCTGCAGCTGACTGGCTGGACCAACCTGCTCTTTCAGGCCGGACAGTTCTCTGCTGGGGATTACACAAAGGCCCTGGAATGTCTAGGTTACTTTCCCAACTGTATTCCAACAGTTACGTGTTTTACAGGACAAGCCAGTTCATTTCTTCATGCCTAGCTTTCCCCACTGGGACAAGCTTTTACCTTTAAAACAGTCACATGTTAAAATAAAAGAAACTGCAATCATAACACATAATCCTTTTTCTGCAGCAATGAAAGCAGATGGATGTCTTTTCTCCCTGTGTTATTCTGGATTCTTCTTTAACAGCTCTGAAAATTTAAAGCCACGTGGTAGCATCTGTGCCTTGACTGCACACCTGTGCTTGAGCTGAAGTGGGTAAAAGTTCAATAAGGATTATATTTTAGGTGCCAGAAGACCTCATTTATTTGAGAAATATCTCATGGATTTAATATTTCCCCCCATTTCCCCCTGACTGGTTTTTGCTTTGCTCAGAACATACAGATTAGAAGGACAAAGCAATTTCTGGAGTGCACAGGGCCCTTGCTGCTCAGAGCACAGCAAGAGTTTCCATGGATCTCTGTTGATCCTGGACCTGCACTTGCAGAGCTCTATTGATTCGGGACAAAAATAGGTCTTTGGCTGGACACTGTGGCTTTCCATGGATCTCTGCCCCTCAGCAGGCCAAAGCAAACTGCACTGACAGTGAAAACACACTCTCCTGAGGAAACAGAGACCACCAAGCCTGGTGATATCTGCGGCTGCAGGAACCACAAAGGGAAGTGCAGTTAGGGAGTACTCTCAGGATAGCATCTCTGACTACCTCCTTGTCAACTCCTTCCTTTGAATCCAAGAAAATAAGAAAGCTGTGTGTGGGGAAACACAAAGAAGAACATGGAAAGCTGCAGAAGTTCAGACCAGGACAAGCTAAGCAGGTCACCAGCGACTCTTTGCACAGCAGGGCACCACTTCCCTGCTGCTGCTGCCTCACCTCAGGCAGCCCTGCAAGGACACACTGGGAGTACTCTCCAGAGTAAGTGGTCTAAGGTATGATATCTCCCCCATGCTTTAATCTTATTACACTAGGGCTGCTTGCCATGACCTAGCACTGGCTTTACACCATTGGCTTTAGCTTAAATCTCTTCCCAGAGCAGCTCATCTTGCTCCTACTCCTCTTTGTCAGTGCAATGCCCTGCAGTTCCTCTTCTGACTCAGTGCTCAGCCAAAGCCTGAGCACAGTTCTAAGGATGCTGTGTTGTTAAAGGTGTTACCATTTAAATTAAAAATATCCCCCAAGCCTTCTGCAGGTCATTATTACTGACCCCACGGCATCCCCTGCTCCATCCACCCTTTCACCTCCACCCTCACCAGTAAGGTCTGAAATCTGCAGCATTCTCTCAAATCACAACACACAGAAGCTGAGCAAAACTCCAGGCATTTTTTATTAGGAGTAGGATTATAGATGTAAAACCTGGCAACATTTCCATTTAGGTAACTGTTTTCCCTTGAGTGGTATTTTTGATCCTTGTACTTAATCATTGTGTAGACTTCACAAGTGTTCAACTGCTGGCACAAAGTGCCGTGGGATTTTTCAGCATTAAACAAGCTGGGTGAGGCACAATTCCCTTCTAACCCTCTTGTCTCCTTATTAATCCATCAAACTGAAGCAATGAATATCTAAATTTAGCTGCTCTCAAAATCCTTCTCTAGAAGACATTAGTCACACTTAGGTGCCCTCCCTATAATATCCATGGGTACTTCTGTTCTCTCTGGTACTGATAATGTCACCTGCAAGAGTGAAGTAAAAAGGATTCCCCAACAAGAACACAATCTCTTTAATAGATTGCAGTGTTCCAGAAGTGGAAAAAAGTAATCATTTTCCCTCCAAAAAATCCCCAATATCTAACCAAGAGCAAGTTTCAGTACATATATGGCAACTTTCAACAGAAAGTTGTGTAATCCAAAACTCACCATTTCCATGTCTCCCATGAAAATCTTTTAGCATATCAATTGAATTCAGAAAGAGAAAGAAAGGTGGTTAAGTATTTCTCATCAGGAAACTTCAACCAAGCAGGAGTCTTGAGTTTGGGCGAAGATGAAGAAAGTCAAGTAGGACAGAATGCATAGTGTGAACTGCCAAGAAAATTGGATGGGCTTTCCATTCCTTGTAAACAGAAATATTCCGTTACAGAATCACAGAATGGTTTGGATTTAAAGGGACCTTAAAGATCATCTTCTTTCAACTCCGCTGCCCTTCAACACCTTCCACCACACCAGGTTGCTCAGAGCTCCATCCAACCCAGCCTTGAACAATTCCAAGGACGGGGAGTCCACAGCCCCTCTGGGCAACAATTAACCATTCCATCCTAAAAAGAATCCTGCGAGGTTATAACACTTCTCATTACACAAAGAGGAGCCCAGGCCAAACCCCAGTGTTCCAAGCCCTCTACCAAAGCAGGTTGGTTGACATCCAAACCCAGCTCCCAAGCTGAGCAGGTTCCAAGGGCCTCCTTCCTGCAGGTCACTGAGCTCTGGGTGCCTGATCACACTGTTTAGTGTCCCCAAGGTCACCAGCACGCAGAGCTCTGTTTCTCAGACTTAGGCTGTTCTACATACCTAAGCTTCAGGCAGAGCTCAGTTTCCATTGTCCACTGAAAACTACCCCGAGAGCAAATCTAAAAGAAAAATAACGGCCCAAAACCAATCAAACAACAAAAAAATATGTACTTGGGCAATATTCTCAGGGGGTTGCCAACCTGGAATGTTAGTTAAGCTGACCACCTGCTACAATTAAAGTTTCTCCTGAGCTGGCTGCCCTAAGTACAGGAGTTTTGATACACCTTTGCTCTGGCTCTGATGAGATTCTCGGGGGTGGGTGTGCCCCAAGTTAATTCCAGAGTCACTTTCAAAATTGTTTGCCTTGTAAAACGTCCCAAACTCCTGTCACAGAGGACTCCATCATCATCTCTGGCCTGATTGAACCAACAACCAGGACTACAGGAACAAAGACAGACCTGGGCCAAAGAAGTTATCATCCAAGTACTTTAATTCCTACTTCGCATTTGTGGGAAGTGATTCACTTGTAATCAGTAAGTTAACACAAAGGGGGGGCTCAGCCAAGTGCAGGGCTTAATTCACCAGTGCTTGTAAGGTACAGAGAGATCCTGCAGTAGGGAATTTCTAAGGACAAGAGGTTAAAGGAAGAGCTTTAAGACTGTCAAAATGCAACGGTTGCCATTTGCTTCCGCACAGAACAACTTGGGAAACAGTTCCTGAGCCAGAGCTGCAATGGCTCACACACTGTAGTTTTTTCAAAAGCCTTTAGGGCCTTAAAAACCCCATTGTGGTTATTTTGCATGAGTGGAGAACTTCCACACCAGGAAAACATTCTACTGGCCAGGCTGAGGTGGGCGAGGCTCCTCCTTAGTGGAGCTGAGGACCAGTTCTTCTTAAGGAAAGGCTTTTACTTTGTTATTCAAAACTGCAGTAAAGATTATTTTAGAAAGTTCTAAGTTCATTGAAATCACTGTTATCATGGTGGCATCACATCCTGACACAGATCTAAACTGACACCTCTGATTATCTAACTCCAGCTGCTTATGTATAACCATTAAATTATATTTAGCCATTCACTTCCCCCTCTAAATAAAAGGCAGCAAGCAGTGCTAATACAAATTCTAACTGTCAAACTCACATCAACTGTGATGTGCCTTGAGTTTAATAACTTTACTTTTAAAAAAAGTAATCAAGTAAGTATATTCCTTTCCTTTTTCCCCAGTTCAGTAGGGTTCTTGCATGGAGCTCATGAATGGAAGAACCCAAACAGTGAAAGAAGTTGCAAAACTTGGAAATCCAGATTATATTGAAACATCAGGAGATTCCTCTAGTTTGGATTAGCACCTGAACTCCCAGATGCTTATTTTAATTGAAGCATGATGGATTTATTCTTTTTTCTTCACACTGTTTTTGCCTCAGTACTTGTATCCCAATCTCTTAATTTTCAAACAATGAGGTAAAGAATCAGATCCTTTAAGTTCAACCTGTTGTGACTTCTTGTATCTATACATAATATATATATTATATGTTCTCCTTGCAACTCCAGTCCAGGGTTTCACGCCAATTTACTCAAATCATGTCAAGTTTAGGGGCAAATGGTTTCACCATCCCATTCCTCAGCATTTGGAGTCAGCAGAAGGCTCACTCACCATGAATGAAGCACTTTCAGAACTTGCAATGAGCTTTTCTGAGGAAGCCCTTGGAGCAGAGGGTGCCAGGGAGCCGTGGAGGCTGCAGGCAATCCCTGGTTACTGAAGCACTAGATGGCACCCGAGCATTCAGCTCTTGTACAGCCCTTTTCTCACCCACATCTGAAAACAATACAAGGACCTGAGTTTTAATCAGGTCAAGAATTGGGATTTTTAATTCTTTACATGGGAATGTGTCTTAGAAAATGCCACCTCATATGGAAGTGCTACATTATAAATAAAATAATTAAATAATTGTTCTGTTCTACAGAAACGAATAGTAGTTATTGTAAATTAAAAAAAAATAGAAGTGAGCAAGCAGTTTCATTTACTGCAAGCACTTTAAAAACAGGGGAGATACTATGTTGACATGTTTCTTTACTTCGTGCCACTAACCAGTCAAAAACCAGTTGTGAATAATCTCTGACAACCCACCTGAGTGCCTCTGCAAACCCTGGACAAATCAGCAGAGCTGATGGCACACAAAGATTCAGTTGTCCTGAAACAACAAGGTCTTTGTGTGTTTTGCCAAACAAATTGCCATGCACCTACCTGCAGAGCTGCTGGGCTGCAGGAGGCACTGTTATCTCCAGACAGCACCCTGGTGAGGAAATCCAGGCTCTGAGCAATTAAATGGCACGGTGAAAACCCCGAGGAAATCTGCCAGGGCAAGGAAGTGAAACCATTGCAGGTCAGTGACTTGCCCAGGAGGTACTTGCTCAAAGCACATGCCAAACTGGAAGCAGACAAATTCCATCCAGGACTTGTCCAGAGCAACCAAGGATTTGAAAAAAGTTGTCTGGTCAGGAGGTGGATCATGGCATCCTACTCAGAACTCTCTCACACAACGAATATTCTCTTTTTCTGATGCAATGACAAAACAGGATGTTCTATCCTGTCTCTGAATTATTGCCACAAAACTGCATAATGGCATAGAAAGAGCAATACCAAGATATGAGCATGTATTAGGTACATTTAGGTACATTCTAGATCACTGAAAGAATAAAGGATCACAGCAAACAAACACAGAAAGCTATTTTATGGTGGGATTATGAAAAGCAAGACCAGTAGATAAGAATGGCTTAGGAAGCAGAGAAACTGGAAGAGAAGAAAAGGTTATACAAGCAATAACAAATGTGTTATGGTTTTATTTAAAATAATAGAAAGCAGAGAGATCTAGGACTTGTTAAAGTTTAAATCCAACGACTGAAACTGATTTTACAAACCCACATAAGTTACACCAGGTACATGAGGTCAGAATTGGACCCAAAAAACCCAATCTCTCACCAGATCAACAAGTTAGCAGGTGGTCAAGGCAGTCCAGCTGGGGAATGGGCTCAAATTTTCAGTGAGCTAATACACACTAATCTTTCACTTCTGCAGACCTGGATTCAAAACTTCAGATCATGAACTAAAATTAGTCTGCTGGTTTCATTCTAGTCCCCACTTGTGTGCAGCACAAAACCACCATAAAAAGTGTCATGACTGGCAATCTCTGAGACAGGCCCAGCTCAGGGATAGCAGGAAATGCTGTAAGTTAGGACTGAAGCACATGGGCACAGCTGTGTTTGGAATTTTATACTCTCTGCCCACACTAGGCTTGCCAAAGCCAAATTTTTTTTCTCCTTGATTTCTGCAAGTGCCACATTCACTCTGAAAAAATAAAAAGGGAGAAAGGAAAGAAAAAAAATACAGAATGAATCATTGCAGTCACTGATTCACACTGTACATCTGTGGTAAAGGCAGTGATGTTGCATGGGATATAAATTTGCACAGAGTTTGTTTACAATAACTAGTTGTGGGTTTGGTTATTTGATTGTTTTGTTTGGTTTGGTCTTTTTTCCTTTTAACACAGTACATAGCTTCTTTTTGTCCCATAGCAACGGTCACGCTGCTAAACTGGGTCTTTAACTTTTGACCTGGACTAAGTCAAAACACTGTAAAATCTGAAGATTCTCCCCCTCGAGTGACTGTCCCAGCTTAGCTGACTAATGACCCAACCTGGAAACATGCTTCAGTTTGTTAACATAAAATATTCATAGTTACCCATGACAGTTCACTGTACAAACTCCAGCCACATCAAACAAAGCTAATGAGCCACATGTCAATAAGGAAAAACCACATCCAGCTCCCAAGTCCAATATAACACCTTGTATTCACACAGGCTCCCACATTCAAGAGTTAGAACGTAAAGGAAGGGCTCCTGAACTGTGGCCTATCCTTTAAAACCTTTTACTATTGAGACAGGATTTTTTGCAAGTAAAGTTTCTCCCATGAATCATGGCACTTCCAACCCAAACAGGGAGCGAAAAAGCAGCTCCACAGTAACATCTGAGGCTCATACACACACAGAGCAGCTCTGGGCAGCTCTGGTATCTTTAAGAGAACAATAAGGCAACACGTAAGACTGACTTAAAAGGAAATAAGGAGGAATTGAGTGATACAGGAGTGATGAATTGTTCTGTTTGACAATTCTGAGCCATAAACCACGACTACATCACATCACAGCATTCATGAGACGAGCCGACTGGAGTTACCCAAAGCAGGTCCACCACTTCTGCCAGCAAAAATGCAAACCCCAGATAGCAGCAGCAGTTGCTGTTAATCCCAGGAAACACTTTTTCCCCTTTTGCCAAAGCAGCCCTTCTCCCCAAGAGCAATTCTCGCTCCGAGGCCAAGGTGGTGCTCAAATATAGTAAGTAGGAACCACCTTTCTTAGAAGTTACCTGCTCCCACTCTATCCCTTCCTACACATTCCAGAGGGGGAAGAACCACAACCATTTCGTCCATAGAGGAGGACTGTGATTTTCATACAAAGGAGCTCGTGCAGCTACTAACATGAAAATGAGCACAGTCAAAACTAGCAGATTAAAAATTCCATGTTCCACGAATTCACCAGCTCACCTATAGAGCACATTTTCTAAGAAAGGCCCATGTTCCTCACCCGGACTGTACTTTGAGAATAGCTTCTCTTTAAGGTTTCTGTTAACTTATAGATGAACATGGCAACCTATCCAACTGTGGTTTGAGTCCTCACTCACATTTTTTTGGTCCTTACATCACTAGATTTTACTTCAGTTTCAAAGATCCCAGAAAAAGGTGTTCAAATGAACGCACCAATAAGAAATCTGGAATTTCTCTTCCATTAGTTTATTAATACACTGACTAGCCCTTACTAATGGGGTGGACTTCACTGGTTGTTGTTACATCTTGTAGGCTCAATGCCTCTAGAAACTCCCTCCTGAGGGAGGGGAAAGCCTAAGGTGGATGCCCAGGGCTGCAGAGCAGGAAGAGACAAGTTCTATTTCTGTAGCTACAAAACCCAAGGAATAAGTAACAAATACAACCTGAAACCAGCCACGGAATTGAGATGTTTATACTGTGCATTTGCAACATGCTCCCTCTGTTCCCGTTACTCACAGAAAATCTGGAAATCAAAGGATGCTCTCTGTGAACGGGTTGGGTGGGGGAACGTGGTCTTCTGTGGCTCTGTTGTTCTCAGAAATGCTTCCAAGTGAAAAGTCAAGAGATTTTTTGATTCACCTGAAAATAAAACTTGTGATGACAAAAATGGACAAGCCCCTGCCGGACGGTTCCAGTTTTATTTCAGGTTCCCAGTTGTTAACGATGTTGTACTGATGTAATACCTGAACATGTAAAAGCAACAAAGCCTCCAAGAACAGAGGCCAAGAAGTCCAGCCGATACCCTAATTAGACAATACCACAAAAATCCCACAGAGCTCTTTAGAAAAAGGCCTGAACACGGAACACAGCGAAAGTGGAAAACCAGAGATCTCTATTTTTAAAAATGTTTTTAGTTTATAAGGCAGGAAACCCCTCCTGGTAGCAGCTCCCTCCTGAGCCACCTCAGGGCACAGCAGCTTCAGCTGAGCAGCCTTTGGCTAATTCCCACCACTCCACCTCGAGTGCTTACACAGGTGGGAGCTGCCAAACCTGGGCTCTGCCGGCACCTGCGGCAGGAAAAAAAAAATATCCTCAGACTGCAGAGCAAAAGCAAAGTAAGGAAGAAAGGAAAAAATCAATTGACTTCTGCTACCAAGTAAAAACTTTACAGCTGTTTTAAAAAGGTACTGAGCCACAGATTTGCTTTTCTATCACACCAGTTATTAGGCACTCCTGGCTTTCCTAACCATTTTCTGCTCCAACCATTTGGGTAATACAAAAGGAACACAGGGCAAGCACTACGTGTTTAATTAGAAATGCTGTTTGCTAAGCATTCAGAGGAAGTTACAGAATTGTGTGTTTCACCATAATGATATTTAATCTAATGAAATTTTTCTTAAAATAGGATTTGTTTCCCTTACATGACACAAACTTGTTGTTCATGCTAATTACAGCTGATTCACATAATAGCTCAGCTCCCATAAAATTAAAGCACAGACACATGAACAAGTTAGCACAGGGTTATGAACCTTTAGGGTACATCACCTGTGCTGTGGTGACGCCACGCAAATGTTTTCATCCCATGGTAAATTAAAAGTAGCTGATCCTTGCTCAAAGACCTGCTGAAAGAATCCCTGCTCCTGTACCAGACAGTCCTCTGGCTTTGAACAGATGTGGGCAGAGGCTACATGAGACCAAGTCCTGGAAGGAACTACAAATCAAGATACTGCCATTAAGCAAGAAGCAAACACCAACCCTGCTAAAAACACAATTTTGCCTCCTCTTTCTGGGTTCTTTCTTAGAAACCACCTACTCAAAATGCTTAGCAAAGCAACCTGGCATTAATCCAACATTGGAGTGGTTAAAAGACATTTCAGAAAACTCTGGCCTGACAGTGCTTTGACCCACGTTGCTCCTTCACAAACCTCTTTACACGTGGAGAACATTACCCTGGCAGCTCATGGTGACCTTTGGTCCGCAGGACTTGCTGTTCCAACGGCAAGGAACACGGACAGAGTTATAAAGGAAAAGTGAAGAGCAGGTTGAATGTGTGCACAGAGGCAGGGATGGAGTTTCCAGTAGTCTCTAGGGAATTTTGACGTATAATATGAAGAACTATAATGAGCAAGAGAATTATCTGAATCTTCCTAGATTACCCAATAAAACATTTTCCCTCATATGTGTAACATTTTGGATGATAGCAGGAGCACTTACAGGAATGAAGAATTCCTTCTGTAAGCTTGGGATTGTGTCTAATATAACTAAATACAAAGGCTCTGGAACAAGCTATCTGATAACTCACCCAGAATGCCATTACCTACTATTGATCCAAGAACTGAGTTGAAAATGGGAAATTTGAGTTATTGCAGAATTTGAGTGTTAAGTATTGAGGAATGAGAACTATTTGAACTTCCACAGCTACGATTCCAGATTTCAAAGTAAGTGTCAGATATTCCCTTTATCTTTTCTCAGAAGTGACAGTTACAGTGACATTATGCCTTGTGTCCTTCAAAACACAGCAATTTATCAATGAAAAATACAAACCAAAAACCCAAATCATCTACAAGTCACTTCCTTGATCTGAGCCACATTATTAAAGTCTTTAGTGCCTGAAGCTGCCTGGCTTAGTCGTAATAAAATACTAGTCCACTCATTCATTTTCATAGCTACACAGATCTCTTTTCGAATTCCAGAAATCCATTTTTGAAAAACAGTTCAAGCTTTGGATGAGCATGAGTGTCCAGACAGTGCCTTTATCCAATTTAGGATCTGGAATTTAGCTTCCTGATAGGATCAGTATTGTCCAGAGTTTCCAGTGACAATTTCTTTTAACTTCTCCAAGGAATGATTATGATTCAGTAGCAAATTCTATCATTTTTTGGGGGTAATCTTGCTCTGGAAGTCAAAATACAACCAAGCAACAACACCCAGACATCTGTTCCTTGGGCAGGAGGGTGACAAGGTGGGAAGTTCCAGGCTGCAAGATGCTGAATGTGCCAGGAGCTCTGGGATGGCCCTGCCTGAGCAGGGAGGTTGGACCAGGGGACTCTCTGTGGTCCCTTCCAACCTCAGCCATCCTGCAGTTCTGAATTAGACCTGACCAGAGCCTCCCACTGCTCTTGCTGGTACTGAGGCATGTTGGCATTGATGGCTTCACCAAATTCCACACCCAGTACCTGCAGCAACTGGCAGAAGCCTTTTCAGAGTAAATTCTGCAGCATTCCTGGACTTGTGTGACTCTGTCCAGCCATTCCACTGAGACATGTTATAAATTTGAATCAAATACAGTAAGTCAGTTTTGTATTTGGACTTGACAAATTCGACCTCTCCCCTTTGGAAATCCTTTCCTCACCAAGAAAGCTCAATTGATGTTCCCTCACATTCAAGTCCTTCTCTTTCTTAACCCTTTGACACAGCTCATCTCCCTGAGAAATCTCAGAGCTCTCCTGTCTCCTGTGTTCCACTGAATTCCTCTCCTGACACAGCTCTGTCCCCAGCTGCACTAACAGAGTTTTGCCATCCGTCCAGACACTACAACGTGCACTCTTTGGTCCTTTCTGGGACAACTTTACCCATTCTACTTCTTCTAATGAAACCTCCAAGCTTAATAATAATACTTTTTAGGAATTTTTGAGCTCCTCAAGCATCTCCTGATTATCATTTCTTCTTTGAAACCTAAATAAGTTGGCAGACTTTGGGATCTTAGACATTTAAATGAATCAAGACAGAAAATGGTGGGTAAAGCTGAGCACCCTTCCTGCACATCCTCCCCATTAGCAAAGACCCTACAGCTGTCTATTCCTAAACACAGCAGGAATCAAGAGAGCAGCAGCCTGTTCACCAGCTCTAGCCTCTTTCTAGTAGCCTTCATTCCCAGGCATTCCTTCCTTCTCAGCATTCCCTTTCCATCTATCAGTACACCTGTGCTCTCCCTTCTGCCACTACTCTCATCCTCTTTTTCCTCCCTTTTACCTTCGGACAGTGACCTTCTCCTGCCCACGTTTGCTTTGCCAGCCTGTGTTTGAAGTTAGGCTTCTAATGCTCTGATTCTCCCATTTGAATTCCTAAGGGAGATCTCCTGCTGGAAGCCATCCCCATGCACTTCCCTGTGCCCCTCTGCCAGCCTTTGGGTGTGCACATGTTCACTGGCTATGGCTCAGCCAGCTGACATTAGGCTTGTAAGCTGCAGGAAATCAATGATATCCCTGATCTATGAGAACAAAGCTCCACCCCTGAGCCCTCTTCTCTCCTGGAAGCAATAGAAAGGCTGGTCAGCACCAACTTGAACACTGGCTTTTGGCCCTTCAGCATCAGCCCCCAGGAGCCAAGTCAAGCAGAGGGACTGTCTCGTGTGTTTGACACTAATGATTGGAGATCCCCATCCCCCAGTCAAACTGAAGGAGCTGTGGCAGGCCCATTGCAGCAGAAAGACCAGCCTGATGTGTCTGACACAGGGGTTTAACCAAAGGCACACTTGGCTTTGTGACCCTCTGCACCCACGGGCATCGCCCGTTCCCGGCTCGGACGTGAGTGAGTCGGGCAGAGCCACTTGGCTGAACACCCACCCCGAGCTGGGGCTGTCCTGAGCTGCACTGCCACGGCCCTCAGCAGCAAAAAGAACATGGCACTCCTCCCTCAGCTGCCTCAGCTGAACATCATGTCCCCAGACCTGGCCAACAGCATCCCAGCAGTGCATAACTCCCCGAACTAGACTCAGCTTCATTCAGTGGAAAAGTTAATAACAGAGAACAAAATTCTAACAAAATTAGTATTTTTATGTGTTTGAGAAAGTGAGCATCTCTTTAGCTGTCAGCTCAATTATTCTGTTAGGAATTAATTTGTTGATGTTTCCACAACTACAGCTTTCCAAAGCCCACACAAGAACAAATTACATGGGGTGGGAGAAAAAGGGGGAAAAGGTTTTGTTTTATTGAGATTAATTATAGTAGGGCTCAACAATTGGGAAATATGGAGTGTGCAAAGACTGCTGCAAAGTGATAACCATTAACATGTTATTCTATAGAATTCCTAGATACTGTGAATATTTTCCAGCTGAAATCCATCCAAGTTTTCTTCTATCCATGGTTAGTCCAGGAACATTAATGATGAAAATCTAGACAGCATTACAGTGTGAACTATTAGATGTACACTGATGATACTTGATTTTATATTGCCTTTGGCTGAGTCAGGTCACAGAATTTCAATGATCTGAATTCTGGCCTGCATCTGCTGTTGAATGAATAAACAGTAAATCAAACTTAAGACTTTGTTACGGAGTTGAAAGTCTGTTTTGCTCCAGACCTGGTATATACCACAAGATGCAATCAAATACATTATTATCTGTCAAGCATCCAAAAATGAACTAAATGACTCATAAAAGCAATAAATAAGACACGGTCTCTGCCCCTGAAATACCTTACATTGTAAAATTAAAACAAGCCTCCCAGAAAGTTTGAATGCTGGGGAACTAAATTAGTCCTCCAATGGAAAGGGAGGACACAGGTTACACAATGTGATAAAATAGTTTTTCCTTCGATGAAGGTGTGACTCCTGCCCCACTTCCAGTGTAACTGTCAGATCCAGGGGGTTGCTGCAGGACACCCCCGAGTCTGGATCTGTTCCATTTGCCAGCCAGCAATCCCTGGGTATCTCCAGCAAATCAGTGCTAATCTCTCCTCCAACTACAGCTCACACACAAATCACTCAATACGATTTCAAAAGCTCTACCTTTAAAGCAAAAAAACCCTAGTTCTGTGCAGCAATAACCAAAAATCACCATTTCAGAGCTGGCATCCTTCTGATTTGCAATAGAGCCTAATAAAATCCTGGCTCAGGGAGAAGGGAAGGATCCTCCTACATCCCAGCAAGCCCAGCCTGACTGACAGCAGCTGCTCCTGAGATCTTTTGCAGAAGGCAGAGTGTATTTCAAGAACACATCTAAACATCCAAACACAGCTGCACATATACAGGACCATACACACGTGAAAAGAAAAATATTAAATAATTACAGAAATCTCCATTATACTTACTGCCTATGTTTTGCAGTTAAGTACTAAACCGATTATATTTCAAATATACACGGATTTAGTTTTCATTAGAAAGCTCCAGTAGGCATAACATAAAAACACTTTCACATTTTGTTAATGAAGACCTGCTGAAATTAATGACATTGAAAACTGTAGGTGTTTGGACAATACCAGGCACAAAGCTTCAAACTTCTGGTGGATTATGATAACCAAGGAGTCCTACAGTGACAGTGCAAACTGCCCCTGCTGGTGGTGACTTTTCTTTTATAAAATTAGACCTTCAGCACATGACAAGTAAATTGAATATTAAATGGCTCACGGTACCAATGAAGAGTATCAATAACTACTCTGAAACAGAATCAAATAAAATTGTGCACTGCATTTTATGAAGTCTGAAACTCTCTCTACTGCCAAACCATTTTTACATGTATGGATATTTTTAAACAAGGTTTAAAGTTTTCTGAGAACCGTTCTTTATCCAGGACTCGTATGGGAAAACGTGAAGAGTAACTGTTCATGTTGTTGTCTTACCCCCATTGTTCAAACCCTGCCATAGACCTCCTCTGCTATGACCTGCCTGAACTCTTTCCTCATGGCAAAATCTGATGTCCCCACACACCTCTCACCGTTATGCAGGTGTGCCTACAGTGAAGTTGCTATTTTTTGTGATTCCAGAGCCAAAGAGTCACTATAATCTGCCTACAGATACAAACCTTCCACAGTATTGTTTTTGGTATTAGGACTAACTTTTCTTGAGAACACACTTTTTAAAGTGAGAAGTGTCCACTGAGATTAGATCCAATATATTCATTTTGTTAACAGCAGTAAGACCTCATAAAACTTCAGAAGCTTTATTGGATTTCCTTTCCAGACATTAATCAAACAGATTTCTCTTAGTGAATGCAGAAATCCCTGAATCATTAAGTACCAAATCAATACTTTTGTGCTACAGACAAGAGTAAGAAATGAACCTGATTAGAAGACACTGAAATCTTGATTAACATTGTTTTAATATATACCTGGAAACAAAAATTTTACACAGACTATTGCCATGGTATTTGTCACTAAGACTCAGAAGAAAAGTATATATGCAACACTTTTCCTTTCAGATGCAATAATCATAAGACCAGTCTAACCCCAAATGACAGGTTATTCCATGAGCAGTCCACAAAATGTCTCCAGAATCAGGCCCCAAGTGTCCTCTGCTACCAGCTGTATTCTCTGTACTTCTAAGTGCCTATTTTACATGACTAGGCTCAGAGGTCCAAATTAGTGGGCTAAAGAAGATGGCATCATAAAAGCAGTCACAAAATGGAACAAATACAAATATTCCCTATGTTAGCACAAGTGACCTGCATTTATTAGTCCTTTAACAGGACAATCCTTAAACCCCCAAAGACAAGTCGATTAATGCTCCCTCTTGGATAACTTACACAGAACCCAACCACTTTACTGCTTAATGTTCTAAATACAGCAAAGCTCGTTGCAGTTCACCAAAAGGTTGCATCTGAGTCGGTTCAGAGCTGAGACCTGCTTTCACTCAGGGAAAAGCAAATGCACACTGAACTTAAATACTCTGATGTCCTCCAGGCTGAGCAGCAGCAGCATGTGGGGAGGAACAGCGAGGAACTGTCACCTCCCAGGGAACTGTCACCTCCCAAGGGACTGTCACCTCCCAAGGGACTGTCACCTCCCAGGGAACTGTCACCTCCCAAGGGACTGTCACCTCCCAAGGAACTGTCACCTCCCAGGGAACTGTCACCTCCCAAGGGACTGTCACCTCCCAGGGAACTGTCACCTCCCAGGGAACTGTCACCTCCCAAGGGACTGTCACCTCCCAGGGAACTGTCACCTCACAAGGGACTGTCACCTCATAAGGAACTGTCACCTCCCAAGGGACTGTCACCTCCCAGGGAACTGCCCCCACGGTGGGGGTGGGGAGGCCCTCCCTGCCTTCCCAAAGCTCTGCTTCCCGTGGGCTCATCCCCCAGAAGCCAGGCCAGAAGAACTCTGGGCATGAGCACCGAGCAGACCCTCAGCCCAGGGACAGCCCCCGCAGGAGGTGTCCAACCTGCTCGGGGTGTCTGTCCAGGACAGCAAACCTGTGGGTGCCACGGGGAGGAGCGGGCACAGTTTATTAGCAGCTAACGAGGTGTAAGAAGCTCAGATCTCGGCTGGCTGGAGTTGAGAGCAACACTGAGTGCCCATAGACTCTGCCTGCCTTGAGGAATCGGTTCCTGCTGTAAAATAACAGCCTTTAGCACATTCTGTAGAATGACATCACCCAAAGTGGGCTGCCAAAAATGTTACTTTCACATTTCTTCAACAAGATTTCCTTTCACCACTCTAAGTTCTAAGTATTTCCAGGCCTATAGATGAGCTTTTAACACAAGCAAGTGACTATGCCTTTTAAAAATGTTGTGTTTAAATGTACCTTTTTTCCTGATTCTTTCTAGTAGATTTATATTTACAACCATGCTGAGCTACAATAATACAAGTTACTGCAATTACCATCCTGAACTGACTTTTTTCCCTTTTGATTTATCCCTATTCCACTGAAGAATACACCGTTTTATGACAGTATGTCTGTTTGTTTAGTGAGCTGGAGGCAACCCACTGGAAATACTGAACATGAACAGTGAGATGTCAGTCAAACAAGAACATTTTTGCATTTTCAAGGAAGCTGTTTAAAGCTCACTGGGTGACAAGCCCAAGCAATGCATTCCACTCCTCCAGATAGCGCAAACAAGCAACAAGAAGTCACTTAGTTGCAGAAATCGTGGTTCTTTCACTGAAATATTTAAGATAAGCTCTTCCCTTTTTCAGTTCTCATGGTTTTGCATTTTACCTTGGCAGAACCCACAGCTGGAGGACACAGGAGTTTTCGTTCAGGGCTCATTGGTCTCAGGTGTTTTCCATCATTAAGTTTGATCAAGTCAACATCCAGTTTCTCAGGGCAGAAATTGTCTTCATTACTAATTTCGAACCTAAATAAGATAATTCAGTGTTACCTAATGATGTAAAGCCTGGGATCATTTCCCTTCAGGGGAAGAAAAAAGGATAACTTTCAGGGTGTTCAAACGTGGAGTACAAGTTAAGAGCTATAGATGCAACTCAATGCTATTTCTTTGACTTACAAGAATACTTTATGTTAATCTTTTGTAGCTCCTGTTACTAAGTAAATGAATAGAAATACTACTGCAGTTCAGATACTTTTTTTTTTTGACACAATTTGAACTAGTCTTAGTCCTAAATTTGAAGCACTTTCTATGGTACAAAAAATAAAGCATCTTTCAGAGAACAATGCAATGTTATCAAGGGAGAGACAAGATAGCTGAATGCAATTTTCTAACATTTTAATCCAATGTTACAATGTCTTAAACATCAGCAAAACTGTCATAATTCTAATAAATATTTACATAGTGTACATGTGGGCAATATGTTTTAATGACAGACCTTTGAAGGAAAAAATATTCTTTAGTTATTTTTCTCAGTGCTTCCACAATGACTTTTTTAATATAGATTGATAACATTATGAAAAAGTGGAGCAGATCACAAATGCTGGTGTTTTGATTTGCTTCTAAAGTAGTATCTAATATTCTCCAGGAACATGTTGCAGTGCTCATGTGAGAAACATTAAAAGTTCCTCTTTTACTTATTTATTGTTAAAGAGCCCATGCAACAGTAAATTTAGAACCCCAGACTTGCACCAAATTGTCATCTATGACCCCATTTTAACGTAAACCTTGAGAAACTTCCACAGTTACTTTGGGTTATGAATAAATGAAGGAGAACAAGATTTTAAGGGTCTAATTTCATGAGTTGCAGCTCTTCCTTCTGCATGTCATCCAGTTACAAATACTTTGGGGCTGCTTTCTATTGCCTGTCCTCAGATGACTGATAAAAGGCTGATACCACCAAAGTCATTCTCTTTTCTTGGGACAAGAAAAAAAAAAGAAGCACAGATTCACATCATAGTCAAATCCAGTGATCCCAGGGTGGCTCAGTAAAGTGAATGGAGTCTCACACAGGCATAAAATGAACTGTTACTCCAGGCATCAGAGCATCCATCGAGATTAAGTGTGTTTATACAACGAGAGGTGTTTTTAAAATACAGAGGGGAAAAAACCAAACCAAGACACAGACAGAGAAAGGGAGATTTTATTCGGTTCTGTATACGATATAATATTTAGTAGAATCACAATTACTTTCCAAGCTCAAACAACATCCTTGCACTTCCAGTGGTACTTGCAGATTGAAATCCCCTTTTTTAAAAGTACATCACGGCAAGGTGAGCTGAAAGACAAACTGCACAAACCCCATTTGGTGGCTTTAACTGCAGAAAACAGGCACTTTTCCCCCCAGTGCTTGTGGGGCTGCCATAAGACCCGCAGTGCTCGGGTTACACGTAATCCCCCAGCTGCGAGGAGACAATTAGCACCACAATCCCCAGCAAAGCTTTCAGCTCTCAACAGGTGCCTCACCATTGTGCTCAGGTTTAAATCAAAATCTGGCAGAGGGAATGTCCCACCTCCTGTCACCCCTCCCCTCTGAAACCACTCTCATTACAGCCCCCATCAGGCTCCACTCTCCTTTTCTCCAAAAAGACCAAACATGACTTTCACCCCTTTGTTTGAGTGCTTTTTTCCCCCTTTATCTGCTTTTTTTCCCCTTCATCAGTCTGACTGAGAGATCTGAAGGCAGGAAGTGCAATTTATTTGTTGTGTATTATGAGTCTACTACTTCTCTCTTGACGGGTGAAAACAGGAGCAAATCCTTTGAGAGCCATATAATTATATTGACAAAAATGAGAAAGTCTTTCCCTTTTTCTGGGCAGTTTCAGAAGTGATAGCCCAGAAAAAAAAATGCACTAATACATCAGTCCAACATTAATATTGTATCTGTATTAAGGTGTGAATTATAGATCTGAATTTTTATGTCATGCGTTATAAAGTTTCCTTCCCAATCAAAAATCATATTCTTTAGATTAAAATTTGTTTCTGTCCTTCAGAATATGTTCACAAGGCAGAAATGGCAAAGTGTCTCTTACAATTCCAACTTCTACAGTAAGTATAAACACTGTTTGAATACTTCTCAAAATTTTTATTTTCTTCAAGTGTAGAGTCATGCTCTACCCAAAAGAAATATTTATTATGAAGAGTTCCCTCCTTAGTAGTCAGTCAAGATTTTCTAATCGAGTAAAAAATACTTTTTTGGCCAAATAAGCAATTTAGAACCCCACAATACTCAGGGGAAGCTGGCTGCCTAGTGAATTAATCATTTATAATGAATAAAAAGAAAATGGTTGAGAGATACCAAAAGATGCCGTAAAACACGATGACACTTAAAAGAATAAAAAAACTTGACGTTGAACTGACTTATTTCCATATGGAGACAGGACTGATAATAAAAAACAGATATTTCTTTGGTGCAATTCAGTTTATAAACTCAAGTTTCCAGAACACAATGAGAAAACAGCAAGTAGATTAATCCTGCACAGTGTCCAGTTTGTTTTCTTCTCTGCATCTCGTGGAGTCCTTTTGCCATTACCTTTCTGGGCCATGCTCATGGCTGCTTCTCCCAGTTCTGTGCTGCCTCCTGGTTTCCCTCCAGCTCGTGTGGGCAGGTCCCAGTGGCTCACACCCTGCCCTAGCAATCAGTTCTCAGGGAACTCAGCCAGTATCCTAAAAAACATGCTAGTGCTTGCTAAGCCTTTCCTACCAATTTTTATTAGTATTTTTCCCCCATCAATCTAAATTTAGTAACAATTAATTCTTAATTATGCATCTCTTTCCCCCTTGGATCTGCAGCCTCCCCTGGATGAGAAGTGTTGAATGCCATAGGAGGGAGGGCCACAAAATACCATAACTTAACCTGCAACTGAAGCCATGCCCTCCCTGTCCCAGCAGCCATCATCTCATGGTCAGAACATGGAAATAGCTCCCAGTTGTGTTGCAATTTCCTGCCATTCCTTTGGGATGGTGATAAGAAATAATTCTCCTCCTGCACTGAAGCTGGCAGCCAAAGAATGGCACCCTCCAAGTCAGCACCCTGGGAGCACAGCCTTACCCAAAGCCTAAAGGATAAAGACTGCTTGGGACAGTGGATTTGGAAAAGAGGTGCAGATGAGACAACTTGGTCTGAGAATATTAAAACAAGGCAAGAACAGAGAAGAAAAATCAATGTCCCTGGCGGTTTGCCAGTGGTAGGAAAAAGCTCTGTATTGAAATAAGTATATTCCTGTAACTGTGGCAGATCTAGTTTTCACAGCTCTCTCTAGTAGAATTCATTATCTACAGCTCTACTAAGTAGCAGAATTAAACCTTTTCTTATCAAAACTCAAAACAAAAATTCAAAGTCTCAAATTTTCATAGATCAAAATTGACTCCAACAAAAATGGCAAAACCACTGCAACCTAAAGAGTATATTCTCTAATTGCCTTCATGCAACTACCATCACTTGCAGGAGGAAAGCCTGGAAACAACGGGAATGATCCTGGACTTTTCATGTCTTTTTTAAAGCTTGTGAATTCATTGAAACCTATCTCCTCCCATAACATCCTTATGTTCCCACAAAACAGCAAATCCATACTGAAACAAAAATCTTCACCTAAATGTTTCCAACCCACTTTCCCAGAGAGGTTTCATGGATGACAAAGAGATTGCCCTGCCTACTTACTTCATTAGGCAGGTAACCAGCAGAACACACAAAGCCAGAAAGGACAGGATTTTGACTCCCAGCCACCCTGGATTTCAGGCCAGTTACAAAGATAAGTGGACAACTTGAAGTCATCATTATGTTATATGTTTCACTGGAAAATATTTGTCTTTTTTAGGGATTCACACTGACTGTAGAAAATACCCTAAGCAGGAGATGAATTTCACTCTGTTGAATTATTTTGTTATCAGGAGCTTAGCATTCACTGGGAGCCTTAAGTATAAGCCAAGATTTAATTGTCATGGCTTTTCAATAATTGTAATAGACGAGACCCTTATCCAAATTATTTACAATCTAAACAAGACTGAAGTAGCAAGGAAACACCAGACAATACTGATGACTATAAGTAATCTCAGGAAACCAAAAGCCTATTGCAGATAGACAATCTATATTGTAGATTTTTGTCCATGTGAAAACAAAGTCCAGTTTATTTTGAGGTGCTTCTAAGGAGCTTCTCCAAAATATGAAGGACACGAAAGTGAGAACGTACAGGTACTTTATCTGGCAATTCATTGAACACATGACAGAGTCACGTCTTGGCTCTAAAAGAGGGGCAAAAAATTAAGGAAAAGACATTCGAAATAAAGACACCAGAAGGCAAAAGAAATCAGGAAGCACCTATACAGAGAAAGAGGTGGACAAAGGAGAAAAAAAGTTTAATGAGTGAACTGGAAGTGGTGCAAGGATTGCTGGACTGGAGATGGGCAACATTTACAGAGCTTCAGCTTTTTTGCTGAGGAGAGAACAGAGATGATGGGTACAGCCCAGTGCGGGATAGTTCTGAAGTCAGAGAACATATGCTTTGAGTTTAATCCAACTGCAGAGTTCTGGCAAACAGGCTGCATTTATAGTGGCAAATACATCAACTTCAATTTTTTAGCAGCTGTGCTGCCCTTTAATTTCTCATACCCTGAAGTGCTGTACACTTGTACCCCTCTCCCTCACCTCCAGAAAGCACATCCCTTAGAACAGCCCAGCCTTTCTATCTGAAGCCAACTAACAGCTCCTGCCCACTGGAATTTTCTTTGAGATATACTGTTATTTTCCACTTGTTCTGCCCATTTTCTTCTTAATCAAACACACATTGAAGTGTCTTCCTAGGAAGGCTGAGCCATACCAGCAGGAACTACGACTCTCTAGTTCAGCTGGCAAGCTTCTCCCTAGGAATTCCAAGCTATCCCAGATCCAGAGAGCCTCCTTTCACAATTCAAGCTGCTTCTCCCAGACCCACCAGCTCGCCTAGCTCTGCTCCAGTATCTCCAAGCACTTCTGCATTAACTCTGCCCAGTGCATGAGAGCTGACTGAAACCAGAAACAGCACAAGCCCATCACTAACTGCACTTTTCTCCCAGCCTCAGGTGAGGGTTTTACTCACACACCTCAGGTCATTCTCAGCTCTCTCAGCCAAGCCAAGCTGCCAGGCCTCCTCCCAGAGAGCAGCAGGAGGCAACAGCTACACCTCTCCCCACAGACCCAATGAGGCTCCTGCCCCAGTCGGGCTCGCTGGCACCAGGGGTTGTACATTCCCTCCCAATGATGGCACACACTTTCTTGGAGCAACAAACCTTTTAATGTGGGAGCACAGGACCAGGGCCCAGAAGGTAAAGGGATGATGGCAGTCAGTGCTGGCACAGTCCCTCTGAAGCCAAAGGGAAGAATAGGATGGTGCAACAGTGCTGTAAAAAAGGAGAAAGCATTAATTTTACACTTGGGTGTTTTTCTCTTCCCCTGGCAGCTGATAGACAGGAGGAGCTGTATGGAGGGCAAGGGTGCTCAAGGAGAGAGACCCTTCATTTTAAGGCCACTGGAGGAACGAGAGGGACATTTGCCTGAGGCAGCAAATACAGAGGAGGGTAAACACTGTTCCCCTAATGCCCCTTGCTCTAAGGCCTCTCTGAATGCTCACCCTCCGCACCGCCTGCGCTGCAGCGGCTTGGGAGGAACATCCCACAGGCGATGGGAAGGGAAAACGATCCAGAGCCTGGGCTCACCACCATTCCCTCAAACGAGATGAGAGGCAACACTGCCTGCTTCCTGCTCCTCAGGTTCCATTTTACAGATGCCACCAGCTAACACCTTGCTGTGGCAAAGCTCTTCTGTGAGCACAAACTGGCTGCTGCTGCTGGAGGCGTTTCCCAGGGCCAGCCTCTCTCATACAGTGTGCACACACTGCAGACAGCTGGACATCACACCTGCCCAAAGCTGTCACCTGCAGGCCTGGTTATTTGGTGGTCTGTTTGTTTTTACACCTGCTGAGCCTACAGAAACCCCACAGACATGACTGGGTTCAGGAGCTCAGCACCCCTGAGTCCAGAGCACACGTGAAACTCGGCAGCTCCTCGTTAGTTAAAAGCAGATGTCCCCAGCAGTGTCCCCATCACTGCCAGGGATGTCTCTGGAGCACAGAGCCATCTCATCTGAGGCACCTCTTGGGAATGCCCCACGTTTGTGCCCCCTCCAGCACACGGAGGGATCCGTCTGGCACAGAGCCCCACGGGCCGGGCCGGGGCTGCTGCACCGGGACACAAATCCAATCTTGTTTGTTCAGAAAGGGCTGCTGCCCACTGTCGCCAAGGGAACCCGGCTCCCTGAAACCTACAAGCTCTAATTATTTATTAAGATATTTTTTGGCTCCTCTCAAGCTGTGTATTTTGTTTTCGTTTGTCAGACTGAGCACTGGTTGGCTGTATTCTGAACTAGACTGTGACCCCTGATTCATTCTTCCACCAATTCTCTTAATATCTCTTAATTGTCTTGAAATAGCCAGACTTCTGCGTGGTAATTAATGTTATTGTGAACTTAGACACTGGAAATCCTAAGATGATTAGATTTCTAGAGGGCTGAATGAACCAATATCTGCCAGTGTAATGGTTTGTAGTGAGCTGGGCACAGAACTTCAACCTGTGAACTGACGACTTCAAAACCTGGGTCTACCTTGTTATTCCACCTCTGTCCTTCCCTTTGCAGTTGAAGGAGACTCTATCTCTTTATTTACCTACCTCCCAAGTTAGGGAATAAATCTGGAATGTGACATAAGTGCTAACACTGTAATTAGCAGGAAAAACATTCTCTGTTCATCTCGACATATTCAACAACAGATGCCTATCACTTTAAAAAGACCAATCAAAATTTTGAAACATATATTCTGGGCAGAATATTTTTAAAACAGAAAGTATTCAAGATGGAATTGTCTTGACAGTGCCTGCAGTAGACAGACTCAGGACAGCTCACTTTGTTTTAAAAATTTAAATTAAAAGCTTGTGGGACTTGCTTTTGTATTTTTCTGTTGTAAATAAAAATGTATTAAAAACAAAGACATAAAAAGGAGGTTTTCCAGTGCTGGTAGATTAAGACATCATTTGTAATGCTCACAAGGGGGAAACCTGGGATTTAGTGCTTTTGGATCCTAAGTGTCATGGGGCATTAAGAAGAATCCAGCAAAGCTGCCTGACCCCAGGATTTGGGAAGTTACCTGTCCCACAGCACAGTGAGGCTACAGACCTGCTCTGCCTTGTAGGAGTATCTTGGAAAGAGATCCCACAGGATTTTGGCCCACAGAGGATGGAAAGGTGGATGCTGTTTTGATCAGCTAATCTCCACTCACTGTACAGTGAAACATTAATTCATGCAGAAGAGGAGAAAGGCAAAGATCACTGAGATCATTGCCAAAAGCAAATCAGGATGAACGTTTGCTATAAAATAGACAAACAGGTGGCACAGGGAGAAGTGCAAACCTGAAGCTCTCACATGAATTCCGAGGTAAATTCCAAGGAGCTTCTGAGGAAATAGAAAATAGCCCATCATGTTCCCACAGCAAAAGTGAAATCGTCAGAGTTTAACATGAGCAGGATTTCTTTCCTCTGTGCTGCAGGACTGTAGATACAGGCTGTAAGACAATAAATATCACACAGCAGGAAAAATAAATATTCCATAGCATCCTATTCCAAGAGACAGATGCTTCAAATTTCAGGCTTATTTAAGTCTTACTTAAAATGTAAAGAGAATCTGTATATTTTATAAATACATCTGCTGGAGCCAGGCTAAAAACAATGATTTTCTTGTACTTCAGACTTTCAGTGTCAAACGAACAACTAAAGAGCACTTGCATACGCCCCTAGTGTCAGCCTTTCTCTCAAAGCTTAGCAAGAATAGACTTGAGTCTCACTCATCATTTTCCAGGAGATTAGATCCCTAAATCCCAGTATCACATCTTGTAGAGTTACTGATACGATATAAAACCAAAATTTTCCATCCATAAAGACATCAACACCCAGCTCTGCCAAAACATCAACCTCCTCAGTCAGGGAATGTCAAATGATGCATGAGCACAGTTTTATATGCACTGAGATACATGAAATAAAGTTACAAAGTGTTTTAAGGTCATCCTAGGAAAATGATTTGATGGAAAACCATGATTAATTGAAAAATTATTGACTAACTTAATCTTTTCATGCACATTATGGAAAGAGCTGTCTGCAGAGTCAGGATGATTTGGCACTATAAAAACCTGTGTTGCTATTTTATGTTGCTACTGAACAGCAGATGAGCAAGTGTGCAGAACCAAAGCTTTTAAGACAACTGGTCTCTCAGCCACCCTCTGGTTATGTGGCAGTGACTTCTGAGAACTGAAAACCAGCAATTACCATATCAAATATCTGCAAAGGAAAAGACATATTTGTGATTTAGGCAAATAATTAGTCACATGAAGAATATTTTAAATTATAACATGACCAGTTACATCAAGAGGAGGTAAGAGTAGAGATAGCAATTTAAATGTTTGATTTTTAGAATATATCCAACGGTTCTAAGGTTTCATCTCTGAACAGGTAACAACCCCTCCCGGTCTGCAAAGCGCAGCCAGTGTGTGTGTGATTCCTGACACACTGCAGAGAGAGCTCAGAGTTACATAAGTGCCAGCTCTGGAACAAACTAATGAGGCACAGAATTGGTCATTTGCCAGATCTCCAGGGTTCAAGCTCTGGGTGAAAGGGGAATGTGAATGTGTTCCGATATAAATTTTCTGGTGGCGGATATGAAATCACTCCAGTGATCACGGAAGGGTTTCTGGTGAATGAGCCCCTGCTGCACAACTCCAGTGTTGGCTCTGACTGTCCTTTTTGCTGACAGCCTTGGCAGGGAAAGCGAGGGCTCACTGATAAGAAGGGACTCTTATCTCCAGAGGTGGTCCTCGGGTCAGAGCTGAGGAATGTTGGCTGGATTGCTCCGGGAGCATGTGCTGCCGCTGCCCGGGTGTTTATCTGCTCCTTCCAGGGCACCATGAGGACCCACAGCACAGCTACGTACAGAGACCCAAATATTTCAACAATGACAGCAACATCAGGAACTACATTACTAAGAAATAAAACACTTTTAACCTCAGGAGATGAATTAGAATGGGAATAAACCCTCAGATATGAATTTTTAATTATCAGGTATTAGAAAAGACAGTTTTCTTCAGGGGAGCTTTTCTGAAACCAGGAACTCTCATATTTCTCTCACCTTCTTCCCAGTTTTGGAGGCAGAGCACCAGCCTAGGTGAACAAAGGCAACTAATATGGCACTGAAAAACTCACGTGTAAGAAGCTCATAGAGATTCTGTCAAAGTTTTTGAGCAGCAGCAAAGAAATAAGGCAGAAAAGAAAAGGAAAAAAGTGCTCAGGAATTGCAAATCCCATTTAATCCAGAAAGATGGAGCAAGGAAACCTAAGTTCCTTTTAAGCAAAGGCTGAGCCATCCAGTGTGAGGACCTGGGGGCCACAGAAGCAGCAGGAGTTGGAGGAGTCAGAAGCAGAACCCAAACAGGGGAGTCTCCCCCTCAGCAGGGACTGTGCTCGTGGGAGCCCTTGGGACATTACCTGGAGATGTCCTGGAGCCAGAAACTGAGTCCCTTGCTTTTCACAGCTGATGGGAGGTCACGGAGACAAAATATACTTAACTGTAGAAATTCGTATGTCTTTCGTTTTAAGTCATCTGTAGAAAATCTAAGCTGAAATCTTCATGATTTTGAAGTTCTTGGCAATATTGCTTCTCCCTCTTTCTCCTTCACTGAGCAGAAACCAACATACCACTGTGTCAGCTAAGGTCAGGCTTATCTGAGCGTCTCTGAACTACTAATTCTTCCCTCTCCCAAAAGTGAAATCTAAACCTGTTGAAACTGGCCTCTCTTTTCACAAAACAGGATGTGAAATGAGGGCTGATAGCCCTGAAAGTAATAAAAAAAAATAAAAAAAATGTTTGCTTTTGTAATGGTGTTAACAGTCTAAATATCACAACAGATTTTAGTATATCAAGTAGTCATGGAATATTACAAGAAAATACAGATCAGGGACATAAAAATTCACAAATTTGTGTCAAATGTTGTACTTCTATACAATTTATATATGTATATACACAGACAAATAGAGCGTGTTTGTGTGTGTATCAGAAACCACTTCTATCCACCTGCATATATGAGTTGTGTTCATTTTGCTTAATATCCTTTGTGCACAAAAATAATCAGCTGTCAGGTCCATAGAAAAACTGCCACAAAAGGACAGTATTTAACAAAAATATTCTTACCGTGGAGGTACCAACTTATACCAGGTTCCAACTATGCAAATAGTTATTAGATATATAGTAGGTCTTTGATAATTGCTTTTGGAATTTGATTGGAAAATTTAAAAATGCTGAAATAGTTTGGTGTGCCATACCTGACATTTTAAAATGCAAAATTCAACATGTTTGGCGTGTGTTACCTGAACAAAAAGGCTAACATAGTGTCAATTTATGATTTTCTATGCCTGCATCCCCTTGTAGATTCTTCTGTTCCAGTGTTTGCCATCTGACCTACAAAACAAACAAAGTTAAGTCACTTCCAAAGAAGTCCTTGGTACCCCACAGGTCCAGTGCTCAGTCTGGGTATCCCTTGCAGGCTGTCTGGGGCATTGGCACCAGGTGTGCAGATGGTCCCAGCCCTGCACATCACCCTCGGGTCACTGCCTGCACACACCTGCAAAGGACAGCAGGCACTGCTCCCCTGCAGCCCAGCCTGGACACGTGGGACAAATTTCCTGTGGGATCCCAGGATATTCCTATGGATCCTATTGAAAACAAACACAAATAGCCAACATAGCCTTTAACAGGAGGTGCCAGCACTTTGAATTACTTAAACATGCACTACTCTGTGGTTCAGACGCGGTAGTTTGTGATCAAATTGTGTGAATACCTGTAAGGATTTCTGTGCATATCTGAGTTATGCAGGCTGTTTGTATCTGCCTGATCCCAGCTCTCCTTCACAGGGACAGTCCAGTGTCCCAGACAGGGAATGCCTGTTGTCCTAAGCAAAATCAGGCATCACAGATAACACAGACACAATTGGTTTGGACGTAGAACATGAAGTGAAGATTAATCTTTTCCCCGTGCATTGTCAAATGCTTACTTCACCTCCCACTTTAGTCAGTTCTCAAAAACCATCTGGCCCACAGTCCTGTCCTTTTTTTTTTTTTAATATGTTGCCTAATTTTTGTTAGTCATGGACAAAAGCTGAGACCAGTGATGATGAGACTACACCAGGTGCCTGATATTACATCATGTGAGACAGTATCTTGCAAAACAGTCAAATACTTATTTTGGCTGAGGGGTTTTTTTCCAGAACAGGACTGGGGTATTCTTCCTGTCCACATGTATTATTTTCTATTCCATAACACAGAGGGCCATGAAATGAATGATGCTCAATGAACAAATAGATAATTGTGTTCTCCAGAAAATGTAAATGTCTGTCTTTCACTTGTACCTTCGTGTGCCAAAATTCAGGTAAGGAATTCCTTATTCTGTACATAGGACACATTACTGCTCTTTGACATAATCAGAAATCTTGGACAATGACAGGCACAATCATGGATCAAGGTGGAGAGGAATAAACCACTCATATTATGTCAAAATAACCCCATCCCTTACTGCTTGAAGCTCTCAGGCTCACTGAGCCATGTGGCCACACACAAGAAGTGCTGCCTTTCAGGAAAAGCAACACTTCACTTTGATATATGGACTTGTCCCACAGTTAAAATTTTATTCATTACACAGATGTTGAGTTAAATTACTACAAATAAACAAGCCCATTTCCCTATCTGGGCATTCTGCTACCAAATAAAAAATTATTTTCTTTGTCTCAGGTGAAATCCCCTCCAAAGTGACTTGCCCAGATAACAGTGTTTATTGAATCATTTTACCATGCAATTATGTTGGTTTGCATCCACAGTTTAGCTAAGACAAAGGTAGATCCAAGATCATTCTGTTGCCATTGGATTCTGAGGCTGGACAGGCAGTTGCAAAGGACATTTCATCTAACCAGGACACTGCATCCTGAATGTCTCAGTCACCTCTCTGTGGTGTGAGGGATCATCTCTGTTTCCTTTTTGGCTACACAGGGAACCCTGACAAACAGAAATCCAATTTCTGTCCGGAACTCAGGCTAATTGTCTGATCCTTTCTAAACTGGCTGCTGGGACTAGGGAAAGCAGAAGGCAGTCCTACTGTGAAAAAGTGCCAAAAGGGAGCACCAGGAATTATGTTCAGTGTCAGGGACCTTTTGTTTGCAAATAAAAGCTCTTGGCACTTCCCTTTCTGAGATGTTGGATGTTTGTGTGTTTGTATCGCACATTTTCATTAAATTCTCTGTCAGTGCTTCTGCTCTGGGGCTATACAAGAGCTGAGACACCCTTTCTGTCACTGCTCAACACACTGATCCAGTTATGCCCAAGCCCTCACATATTGTAAGCCAATAATTTTTGATATCAAACTGTCACAACGCACATACTCTTCTAGAGCACTATTTTTATGTTTCTCTTGAAAATAAATGTCTCTTTGGTTCTAAAACATTAATTAAACTCTTTGCACTATTAAACACCTTCCCTGAAGTCAAAGGACTTTCAAAGGACTATGCAGTGACAGTATCATGTTTCACTTTGAAATTTGGGACTGTGGAGTCATGACAGACACTGTTACATAGTAAGTTTGACCCTAAATAGCAATCCAGGACAGATACAAATAAATCTTTCCTTAATCTTTCTGCACCTTCTTTCCCCTCTTTCCTTAATTTTCAAGTTTGTAATGACCTGATCGTCCATAAAACCACTTTCTCACGGATGTTACTAGATTTGTACTATACCACTATGAGCAGAGGCAATGATTTCAGGACTTGCCAAATGCTGTGTAAAACAAGAAAGTCATCCAAACTCTGAGAAACTAGTTCCTAAGCAAAGAATAAATAACTAAAAATAAAATAAATGTAGCAAAAAGTATCATTATAAAAATTACAGATTTACAGCACCAGTTTGTGATCAAAGGTCCCTCAGCTGCTATTAGATAAAAGCTCTGCTCTGTTGTTGAGGGGCATTACAGCTCCTCTGTTGTTCTCAAACACAGCTCAGGTCAAAGAAGTAGCATAGCAAATCAATTAATGTCCTACCTGCCTCCTTCACTAATTAGAGACTCAGCCTCTCTCTTCTCTCTGCTCTTGATATTTGAAACTTCTCAGAAGGTGAAGATTAAAGTAGCAGCTCTCAAACTTTTCCAGAGGGTTTCCTTTTTAAGGCTTACGTTCCCTGACAAGTATGGATTCAACTGAGGTGAAAGAGCAGTAGGAATTTTCCCCATCTCTTCTGCTTTTATTTATTTTTATTCACCCCTATAAACACAATCTGTAAAATACTTCCACAAAGGAATCTCTTTATTATCTTACCTCCAATTCTGTTTCTAAAAATAGTCACATAATCCAGAATATTAAACCTAATTAATATTAAAACTAAATATTCATGTTCCTCCATGTTCCAGGAAATGGCCACAGCACACAAAGGTTGCACCAATGTCTCTGGCTTCATAATCATCCTTCAGATATAAACCAGCATTGCCTTTCTTTTTTTTCATAAGAAGAATTCTTCAGTACATGTGTCTGAATGCACACTGGACCATTTAGGTCCATGTTTTCTCCTCTCCTGTGTCATTCCACTCTGAACAGTGAGGACTATTCTGTTCTGTCACAGTTATTTGGTTTCCTATATGTTTCCTATACTAAGACTAAGGTTTATCAAAACTTTTACATGTCTTTCCTCTTGCTCTCCCTTCATTTCAGGCGTGTGGATCATCCATCAGCTCCAGCCAAGCAATGAAACATTTGAGCAATGTCAGCAACTTTTAGACAGTGTGCCCTCAGAATGCTCCTTCTCTCCACTGCCTGTACAAATGCAGCTGAGGAAGCAGGATAGCAAACAGCACTGGTCAGGTCTGGACCCCAAATCTTAAAAACAATATTATCTAATTTGAGATATACCCACAGAACTACCCTTCTCCATCTTCACTTACATCCTGGTGTCTATTTTATTGATTGGAACCATGGACACCTGAGAAAAAAATAAACTACACAAATAAATCTGCTGGTCCTGCACAGACTCTGCTACCAAGAGCCTTCTTACAGCTTGTGCCTAATGCAGGCATATCAACACTTTGCTGAACAGTTCAGGTAAGTACAGAAAGATGATATCAGAGTTCTTGACTAATTGACATTTAAGCAAAAAATTAGAAGAAAAACAACAGCACTGATATTCATCCAGTTTTGAAAAAGATTCTGCTTTGGCCCAGAATGTAAAGAAAGTACCTAAAATGGCTTCAAGCTTCATAAGAAAGGAAGAGGCTTTGGATATTAATCCAATGGCCAAAGCAGAGAGAGGAAGGAAACAACTGTTATTCTTAAGAGCCCATGAACACTATTTGTGCAGTTTGGTCTCTGTCCCTGCCTAGAGACAAGAAGGATGTTTATGCACCTGATTTAGTGGTTTCATTCTCCATCCTGTGTCAATACAGTTTGCATTGTGAAGCAAAAACATGCTTCTTTATTACAGAGACATTTTAGGGAGGAAAATAGGTAAGAAGAGAGTATGGCAAGGGAGTTTTGCACGAGCCTCTGACTCCTCTCATACATTACATTCTTTGTTAATTACAGTGTTCCTCTTCAGACCAAAACAACAACACAGTTCCTCAGAATGTTCTATGATAAAAGAAGGTATATGAAAACACAATATGATTTGCTAAAATCTAAAAGTACCACACATGCAATGTCATCACATGGACCAGGCTGCTCCTTATCTCTTTCTAGGCTACAGTGTGAAACAGTGGGCACATGCCCATTTCCCTTGAACACATCTTTTATGCCAAGACAATCATCAGTCAGTACCAGCTGATTTCATAAGCTCCATGAAAAGCTTACTTGTCTGTTCTTAAAATCAAAACACAGTAACTCTTTTTTTTAATGTATGTTGCCAACATTAGAGCACAGGGATCTAATCCAATCTAATTATCGAATTTGCAGGTTTTTGTTTCCATTACACAACTCCTATGTGTGTAATAGAAGAATTTGCTCTGTGTTGATACAGCTTCTTGGACAAGCCCAGAATCTGCATATTTTCACAAAATTAAATGCAACACAAGACTGAACCCTGCATGTGCATGTATCACACACGAGTGAGGGCTTCTGGGCAGGGGAAAACTGTCCTGCAGTGATGCAGGGAATGATTACACCTCGTAAATGCCTGTCTATACAAACCTGAGACAATACAGCAGGAATTCTGGGCTTGGAAGGGTTAATCCAGAGCTTCACTACTCTTTAAACACAGCGTTTGTGAACCATATCGCACACACAGGGGCTCTGTGCACTTGCAGCGTTCACTGAAGCCAGTGGGAGTCACGCCTTCTTCCAGGACCGAGTCCTACACACACAAACCAAGTTAAAATATATTGTTTACATACTGCAAACGCAATAACTCCCTGGCACCGTACGGCAGGATTTTCCTTCAGACCCAGCCACTTCTCCAGAGCTGGTTTTTCATGTCTTGGTAGCAGCTGACCCTCCCTTTTCAGACAGAAGTCGGTGTTTTCTTAACCCGCCCATGCCCTGTGTCTGTGCTCAGGGTCCAGCTGCGCCCGCAGTCCGAGCCCTGGGGAGCAGCCGCCGCTCCCGGCGCTGTCCCGGGGGATGCGGCGCTGCCCGCAGTGCCTGTGCCCTGCTGGATGTGCTGCGGGACAGGGGCAGAGCTTCCCCTCCTCCCTTCTCTCTGCTCGCACTGCCCAGGTGTTTGTCAAGGAGCCGAGCAGATCCCAGTAAGACCAAGATAATGAGCAGAGCAGGGCGAGGCTTATTTTCTACAAGTCCCAAATGAGCCACTTTATTTTTCTTTTTTCTCCATTTAGATGATTTTTATTTTTTTTTTCTGTTTTTGCTGTGGATTTATTCATTCCTTCCTGATTTCAAACTATCATAGAAATTAAAAATTGAGAAAGTATATTAGATCAAGTTAATCCCCCCAAATGTATCTCAGCCTCAAATATCTTGACAGACTCCAATGACCACACTGGTTGATTATTAGTTTTATTTTAACTGGACCCTTACTCATGCCAACCTTTAGGTTAGGAAGAAATCCTTCCCTGTGAGGGTGGGGAGGCCCTGGCACAGGTTGCCCAGGGAATCTGTGGCTGCCCCATCCCTGGGAGTGTCCAAGGCCAGGTTGGAGCAACCTGGGATAGTGAAAGGTGCCCCTGTCCATGGCAGGGGGTGAGACTGGAAGAGCTTTAAGATCCCTTCCAGCCCAAACTTGGATGTGATTCTGTGATCCTATAAACCTCTCACCTAATGGTTCGAATTTATTTCGTGTATCAGCGCCAAGCTGGAATGGCAGTTTTGAGAAACCAGTGGAGAGTTCATCCATTAAACCAGAGTTATGGAACAGTTAGCAAAGATGAGTAATATTTAATTCCATCATAAGCTAATAAATAATTGGTATCTAGAGGGAAATTCTGACATCATACTCAAAAAAAAAAGGCAAATCCATTTAGTTATCTTATTCTGTGAGCAGCTTTTAGACAGAAAGGTGAATTTTAATTCTAACTTTTGCTAAATCTTTCTTAGATGTCACCACTAGTGGTACAAAATGTTGTAATAGAAAACAAGTAACTTGAGCAAGATGATTGTATAATTATAAAATATTCTGATTTTCCAAAGGCAGATGGAAAAAGCTTATGCTGAAAGACATTTTTCAGGAAATGTTAGAAACATCTCTTCTATGGATTGTATGTTGAAGGAAACAGAAAATGATATAATGAGAAAGGACAGAATCCAATTATTCTAGTATTTTATTTCTGTCAGAAGCCAATTTTAGACATTCCAGTGAAAGGCAGAAAACCAACTCTGAACAATACAGAGACTCAATGGAAGAAGTTAAAAACCAGAGCAGGTGTTGGAAAATTGTATCTGCCCTTTTTTCTGCTTGTTGTCCAAAAATGCAAACTGCTTTTTACCAGAAACCTTTCAACTACATTTTAGCTTGAGAAAATTTAGCTTCTATTCATGCAAGTGCTGAGAGAGAAAGCCATAAATGTCAGCACACAGAGCCTGGATTTTATAATCACATGTCTCTCAACATCCTTCTACATAATGCATAGAATCAGGTAATTACAGCACAATTTTTAAAAATCCCATAATTAAAAAAAATTGGGATAAAAACCCCAGAAAACTAAGGAAATGTATTGCAGATGCCAAATGGCATAATGTATAATTGTATACATTATTGTATAATGTATAATTGGCCCCACTTTCTTAAGCAACTGCAATATGTAAACACCAAAACTATAAGAAATCACCAATTTACACTCACATATAAGATGCTTTAAAATTAAAGAAGTATCTCTGCATTGCTAATGGCATAGTCAAAGCTACAGTGTTTAGGAGACTAATATCAAAATTAGTATTTGCACAGTCATGAGCAGAATCCTTTCCTTGTTACAGACACCCTCATGCAGTCCTCAAACTTACACCAGCACAATTTTCTCAGTGCCTGGCTCCAGCCAGCATTATTAAAAAAGCAGTTTTCTTTCTGACTTGTAGTTCCTGCAGGATGGGTCTGGTTATTGAGAAGGGGAGCAAGGGAGCCACTAACACTGAGTGGGGTTTGCCCCGAGCTTTCATCCAGCATCCAGCTGAGACAGCCCCTGCTCCCCTGGATCCTCCCAGCAGGGACCTGTGCTCCAGAGCCACACCCCAGCCTGGACACATCCATCCCAGCCTGGACACAGCCATCCATCCCAGCCTGGACACAGCCATCCATCCCAGCCTGGACACAGCCATCCATCCCAGCCTGGACACATCCATCCCAGCCTGGACACATCCACCCCAGCCTGGACACAGCCATCCATCCCAGCCTGGACACAGCCATCCATCCCAGCCTGGACACAGCCATCCATCCACCCCAGCCTGGACACAGTCATCCCAGCCTGGACACAGCCACCCCAGCCTGGACACATCCATCCATCCCAGCCTGGACACAGCCATCCATCCCAGCCTGGACACATCCATCCCAGCCTGGACACAGCCATCCCAGCCTGGACACATCCATCCCAGCCTGGACACAGCCATCCCAGCCTGGACACAGCCATCCCAGCCTGGACACAGCCATCCCAGCCTGGACACATCCATCCACCCCAGCCTGGACACAGCCATCCACCTCAGCCTGGACACAGCCATCCATCCCAGCCTGGACACATCCATCCACCCCAGCCTGGACACATCCATCCATCCCAGCCTGGACACAGCCATCCATCCCAGCCTGGACACATCCATCCCAGCCTGGACACATCCATCCCAGCCTGGACACAGCCATCCCAGTCTGGACACAGCCATCCCAGCCTGGACACATCCATCCACCCCAGCCTGGACACAGCCATCCACCTCAGCCTGGGACATCCCAGCCTGGCCATCCATCCCAGCCTGGACATCCCATCCATCCACCCCAGCCTGGACACACATCCATGGACACAGCCATCTGGACACAGCCATCCATCCCAGCCTGGACACAGCCATCCCAGCCTGGACACATCCATCCATCCCAGCCTGGACACAGCCATCCACCCCAGCCTGGACACAGCCATCCCAGCCTGGACACAGCCATCCCAGCCTGGACACAGCCATCCCAGCCTGGACACAGCCACCCCAGCCTGGACACATCCATCCACCCCAGCCTGGACACATCCATCCATCCCAGCCTGGACACATCCATCCATCCCGGCCTGGACACATCCATCCATCCCAGCCTGGACACATCCATCCATCCCAGCCTGGACACATCCATCCATCCCAGCCTAGACACAGCCATCCATCCCAGCCTGGACACAGCCACCCCAGCCTGGACACAGCCATCCATCCCAGCCTGGACACAGCCATTCCAGCCTGGACACATCCATCCATCCCAGCCTGGACACATCCTCACACCTGCACAGGCTCCAGCCAAGCTCACAACTGCCCTGGGTGGGCTGGGCAAGGAACACCACATAGTCCAAGCACTCCCATCTTCCCCAAACACATCCCACTCCTGCCCTCGGTACCTGCACGGCATTTCCAGCATGGAGGGTCTCCCAGCACAGTGCAAGTCAGAGCACAGCATCCTCTGCCAGTTCTGTTCTGGGCCTCATTTAAAAGCCTCTCTCTTTTTATTACTCAGAAGAGTAAGAGCTGAAGAATGAAACTGCAGACCTCTTATCCTTCAATACCTTTCCAAAGGTCCTTGTCCACCCTGACCCCTTCCCTAGATATTAACTGGCCTTTGTTCCCTGTTGCTTTGGTGCACTTCACATACCCAGCACAGGGTTCTGAAGTGTTTACATAAGTATCTGATACAGCTTTGTACCTAAATAAACAAGTGAAAGGAAAACAGGCCTACCAGAGAGGAGAGACTAGTACAAATCTTAGGAAAGACTAGTACAAATCCTTGTGGATCATCAACTTCCTCTTTTTTTTTTTTTTTAACTATGAAATAAGTGGGATTCCTATAATGTAGCATTCACCCAAAGTTGTTGCATTGTGTGCTTTGACATATTCTAATATGGCATCTGGGGATCTTTTCAGTTAAAGTTTTCTGCCCTATGGATCATCCATGAATCTCAAAAGAAGGAAGCATATTCATTCTCCCATATATGTTGTTGAAACTTTTTCTTGCAAGTGTATTAAACATATATTTTCCATTGTGGATGCTTTATTTTATTTCCAGAGCTGGACAGTCTTGGTTATCCATGATATCTTGCATCCGTTCAGGAATTGCTTGCACAGGATTCTTGTGATGACAGTTCCCATTAGCACACGTTCATTTACACAGACTTTGGGTTGGTTTTTTTCTTTGCATTTGTGAAATTCCTTTCTTTGAGTGGATATGAAAGATTATTCCTTTAATAGTCCCTTCCCCACAGGTAGATAAGTCTCATTCAGGGAAGCTGTCGCTCACCATGACCAGGAGATCAAAGGGGCTGGAGCAGAAAGACTATCTCTGGATCTGTGAGGGGTCACTTGTCCCTGAGCCCTGGCTGGCACTCCCCTCAGAGGATGGTCCGTTTCCATCCCGACCACTCTGCCATTACAGGGTGCCTGGAAGAGCAGTGTTGTCAGGAATGCTGCTTCAGCTCAGCTTATACACTAATCAGTCACTTCAGAAATTAATGCAAGATTTATTTGATCAATGTAACCTCCTTCTCCCGGGCACTAAAACACACAGCAAACCTTGGCAAGTGCCCACAGGTACAGTGAGAGGATCACCATACACCCAACTGCACATTCACCCAACGTTGGCTCTGTGGCCAACAGCTTATCTCAAACCAGAACTGATTCCTGGGCCCTCGGAAGACCAAGTGCTGACTTTGAACTGAAGGCAGACCTTTCCTGGAAAGGCTGAGCTACAGCAGTCATGGAAACTGGAGAAGGGAAGTTCTAGTTCCTAGCTTCTGTGAGAATGAATATCCCATCAAGGTATTCACTGCAAATCCGTGGAAAACCTTGGGAAGTGGGGAGACTTTTGTGAATGAGGTCTGAACCCACTGACATCCACGGAGTTTTGCGTGAATGAAAACCTGCAGCTTTAGCCTCTTTCTGTATTATTTGTATTACTATGTAGTAAAAACAAATGGAATCGGAAAGGTGGAACAGGGACAAAAGGGTTTAGTAACTACTAGTCCAGAGATAAGGGTAAAGAATACACTGAATTTAATTTATAAACCCTTAAATCTGCTTCAACCCACCTAAAAAAAAGATCAGAATAAATCCTTACCTGTATTAGAGGGAAACAACAGTTTCTGTTCCAAGTGTCAGAGAGCTGAGTGCCCTTATGAAATGCAAGATCCTGCCTCAGGAAAGAACAGTCTGTGAGCCTGATGCCAGATGAACAGCCCTAGACACCGTTGGCTTTCCTTGGTCACTGGACAGTGTCCCCCATTGACTTTAGACACAAAAGATGATACTTGGAAGATCTCCAAAAGTCCTTGGCATCCAGCAGAATTAGGACCAGTCAGACACTGTTGCACTCAGTACTAACTGTTATCCCAATTTTAGAAGAAGTCTATCAAGTACCAGGCACCCTGAGTGGACAATTCACTTGCCCAATTTGCCTGCAGTTTGCTTCTTTCTGTAGCTGAGCCTGAGCTGGGAATTCAGCTGCAAGCATTTCAACATTGATGATTCACTGTTTGAAGGACCTCCAGGGAAGCCCTACAGCACCTCCAGACAAAGTTCTCACCTCTGGATTTCTTGGCTTGCAGTTTATTACCCAGCAGAGAGTTGAGAGGTGTAATACATCAAAATACAGCTTAAATTCCAGGCTCATACATGTGCTGACGGACCCTGGAGTTCTTAATTACAATTACATATTCATATCAGCTGAAGGAGATGCTAAATCAGTCTCGATTGCCCGCTGTGCCTCTGCACAAAGCCACAGCTGATGTTGATCCTCAGCTGGAAGAATGGGAGGGGTACAGGAATATCTAGCTGTTGTGCATTTGACTCAAGAAACTATTTGCTTTCTGATGTGCAAAATTATGAAAATAAAATAATGGGAGAAAAATAGCATTCCCCACCCTGTTTTTTACAAAAAAATAGCGAATGTCTTCAAACCTAAGGCCCTAATGGAAGGACAATGGCAATAAAAATGGGAAATATTGCTTAGAAGTAAGCCTTTTTTCAATTAATACACATTTTTACACTTTGTTTCCTCCTTGAAAGTTTGGCCAAAACAAATCCTCCTAAAGTTAATTTGTCTCAAGAGTAATAAGGTCAATGCAGCATTACAAGTTCATGCTCTGGATTCCAATAAAAGAGTTGTTACCATAGCAAAAAGTATTGTTGCAAAGACAACAGACACAATGTAAGATTAAAGAAAAAGATCTCCACAGATATTTACAATACTCAACAATAACACAGGGTATTTTCTCCTAATTACCTAAAAGGAGGGTGTGCTACTGCTGTGATAGTCCTACTATGATGAAACAGACTGGCTCCTTTAAGACTCATTTTTCAAAATGCAAATTTCTAAATTATTTGGTTTTATTCAAAGTCCATCAATTATTTTTAATGTTATGTACATCATGCTGCTGCCTGAGGCCAGTCAAGGATTGGAGAAAGACATACTGTGTGAGATCTGTACATAAATTGTAAAAAAAGGCAGGTCATACCTTATAATCTGGGTTACTTCCAGGAAACAGAGGAATAAAGGGGGAAAAAGGGTGAGCTGCAGTAGTATGGGTGGAAAGACAAGGCAGCAGAAGTCTGAACAGAGATGCTCATACAGCTTGGCCTGCCAGCATTGTTCAGCAAGTGTTTTGACACAAGGTGGTGTTCAAAGTTTCAAACGATAAGCTCTCAGCTTTGTAGGCTCTCTTAGGCTCCGAGGACGTGGAGAAATGATTGCAGGAGCAGACTGCCATGGGGGAAGAGCTTGCTTTGCTGGAAAGTGAAGACAGCTGTAAATAATGATGCAGCACCAGCTGAGACATAGAACAAGTGGAAGAGAGAGGAACAAGATAGCAGAAGGTGTGAAACAGGAAGAAGAGCCAGGAAAATGATCTAAGCAGCAGAGTTTGAAGGGACTGCGGGAGGGTGAGGTTGCAGAGAGCCAGAGCAGAGAGGAGGGCACTGCTTTAGTGAATCCCGAGCTCAGGGGAGCCCAGAAACACCTTTGCACGTGAGCACACGTGTGATGTAAAGGGCAGGGGCTCTGCATGCCCTGCTGGAAAAGGCAGAAGCGTTTCCCCAGAGCCAGCCTGTGCCAGTCGAGAGAAGACAGGGGCTGAAAAAAGCCCAAGCTACAGCCTTTAGCAAAGGGGAACGCTGTGCCTGATCACAAAAAGAAAAGAGAATGCAATAGCAAGTGCAAATGCAGGGACTAGGATTTGAGGGAGATGATCTGAAAAGGCAACGAAACAGCAAAGTGGGGAACAGGGGCATGAGAGGGAGGAGAGGAGTGAGAGTCCACTGGAAGGTGGGAGCGTGTGGTGTAGGAGAGGCACCCGGGGAAAGCTGTAGGTGGCACATGGACAGAAGTGACAGTTACACCCCACAAGCTATTAAAATAATGTTTAAGTTCTTAATTAACCATCATAAGACCTTTGGCTTTTCATTGTAAAGATTATTTTAACAGTTTGTAGAGAGAAGAGGGGTATTTGTGGGCTTGAATAAATCCTTTAAAAGGCTTACACTGCAAATCAAATGTCATGAGGCAGAATTCCACCCTTCGGGGTGGTCAGCCTGCCCAGGCTACACAACATACTCTGCTTGACTTTGCCACTAGGAAGAGATGGAGAAACAAACCACATCTCTGGGTTACAAGTACAGAGGTGTAGTTATTGTAAAGCACTTCTGTCCCTGTTTCCCTACATCGTCTCCAGAGTATCCTTTCCAATTTGTCACTAATTATTTTTTTCACTGTTTCTATGTCATTGCCTTCCTAAATTCTTCTTCTTTCCTTTACCTCTCTCCTATTACCCTGCTACTCTTTCCCTCACCCACTGCCCTTCACCTTTTGCCACACAGCAAGGCAGACTCCTTTTCTCCTCCACTGCCTTAGCACAGATCAGGAGGAGCACAGACAGCTCAGGAGCACTGGGCCATTCCTGGTTTTTAATCTTCTCACTAGACTTACTACAGCTTCAGTGCAAGGAGGGGGATGCAACTGCTTGCTGAAGCCTCCAGCCCACGCTCAGTGTGTCTGCCAAAGGCTGCATGTGTGCTGTTTCCACGTTGCAGTGCTCTGCTGGCATCTCCCAAAAATAGAGTCAACAGATTCAAGTGACTCTCCCCTGAGCACATTAAATTGTCATTTTTCAGATTAAAAAATAAAGCCCTCACATCTCACTGCAGAGCATGGAGGCACTATTGTTTCTCAAAAAGACAGAGTTTCTTCTGTATACACACACATGGCCATCCTACATTCATACCTACACATAGCCCTGTAAACATGGGCAAAACAATATCTTCTTTTTTTGCTCCTAACCCCAGCTGGAGAAATGGCTGAGAATTTTAGAGTAAACTCTCAAAAATATTTGCCTGAGGCAGACAGCATGGAAAATTTTTGCCCAAATTATTTAAGTTTGGCAAAGTCATAAGCAATAGAAAACAGGATCTTATAATAGAAAGTGCTGGGCAGCCCCATGGCCAACACCACTATTTGTGCTGCTTGTAAGACTTCATTTTCATTAATAGGAGCTGCATGGCAGGGCTGGAATACCCTGGGGCTCCCTGTCTTTAATTTCCTTTGAATATAATCTGGGTCTTAAGCCTTCCTTCCTAAATAACCTCTGTCTTTAATTATTTTTTAAGCAAATTACAACTTAACAAGCACACATTCTCGTAAGGCAGAGCCTCTAATTATCAAAATGACAGTGCTGCTGAGAATCTGAATTTCACAGTCATTTGGTGACCAATTCAATAGGTCAGTAAATAATTATACACCATCCCTGCCAAAAAAAAAAAGTTAAATAGGATATTATAATTCATCACTGTGTATACCTACACCTTGCATTACTCAGTCACCTGGCTGATTCTTGCAGAGGAGTATTCCTGAAGTGAGCAGCAGGGAGGTAGAGATGAGCAGTCCCAAGTGGTCACACAATCACGAATATTTGGAAGCTGCATTACATTAATTTGGGATAAACTCTGAAGATGTTCCTCAGCCCTTACTTAGGCACAAGTGTCACAAGTGCATGTAAGAGACACCAGGATGTAACTCACCACTCTTGGATACATTTGGCAAAATATTCTGCTAGAAATAATTTTACATTCCTTATCTTGCTGGGAATCATTTTCAGATCCTTAGAAAGGTTGGTGTCGTTTTGTAGGATGGGCTCTGCAGTTCCTCTCGACTCGCAGTCCTGATGTGTTGCTTCATTCTCTGATGTGACACAGAACAGGCACTGGGGATGAAGCCACAGGCTTTTAAACCTGAGCCAAGCTTACTGCAGAGTCCTTTACTCCAAAATCTTGCAGGGCTGTACATTTTAAGCTAGACTAGAGTATTTGGAATGCCTGGTGGTTACATTACCCTCTATTGGAGCATTACCATTCAGAAATTCCAGCATAGTTCCTTTATGTTGCTTAAAGAACTGTGCCCAATGTTGACCCTAAATCCCCACCATTTTTAATCCATGCATTTCACTTATTACATACATCACACAGTCGTACCTGAGGGGATGAGACCCAAGCAGTGAACCAAATAAAAGTGGGTACTATCCAGACTACTGGGCAGTTCTGAGATCACACACTCTCCACAATCTACCTCCTCACTCCCCAGTTTTCTCTTCGCTACCACACACGAGCTAATCCATGTTGCCTTTAGATCTAAGAGGAAAAGAGCCATTTTCGTGGCATTCCCCCTTTGCAGAGCTGTCAGGAAGGTTTTAATTTCTTGTCCTGGTTGCAGACTGCCTGAGCTGGCTGAGGCCCCATTAAACCCTCCTGACACATTTCTTAGTGGCCAGCAGCTTCCATAGGTACCAGCTTTGGACCTGCTGAACTAGAATGGAATACTTCTTCATTCCTATGCCAAATTCCCTTAATTTAACCACACAACTCCTCTACAATGTCTTTTAGAGGTTATTCTTCATGTGATACTAGGAGTTTCTGCATGTAAAAGAAAAAACATAGTTTCTGTTTAGTGGCTAAAAAAATGATTCAGCAATATCTTTAGCAAAACAATTGCTAATTGTTTCAAGTATCTATTCAGAGTGAAAATTAGTCTAAAAATCACAAATTATTCCTATAATTAATCAGCAACATTATACAACAAAGTTTCTAATCCCTACTCTGAATATGAATGAAAATTCCTGAAATACTTGAGTCACCTTATTGAAGGTAAAGACCTGACTCAAGGAAAATTGATCCATCTTGAAAGCAAACTAGAAAATAAAGGTTACACACATCTTCATGTGTGTTGTGCTAGTCTAAGTAAAAAGATGACTAACATCACCCTAGATTCAACTTTCCACAGCAATTAGCTAAAGTATCTCAATTTATCTTTCCCTGACAGTTTATGATTTTAAGGAAATTTGAGATGTTTGGGTTGTTGGGGTTTTTTTCCTTTAAATGGACATTTTAGCACCATCTGCTGGTGTTAAAACTTGCTCTGGAAACCAAACACCAGTTACCTCCCTCATTTTAACTTCCTTAAGGCCTGCTTCTGGCTCTTATTAGGAAAGGTTAATTGCTTGCTTTTCTACTGCAGATCCCAGGATTGGAGAAGTAATTCATCCCAATGAGTCATGCATCCAGATGGAGGATTCTTCTGGAGGCCACAGATCAGTAGCAATACACTGTTAAAGAAATACCTAATCTACAGCTACAGCCAAGGGGAGATGCAACTGTTTTTCACTGTGTTAAAGCAACAACCCCCACCCCTCAGTCCTTAAGAGGTAACTGAGATTTTTTTCTCCTTGTTTATTCTGAGTTGATAACTGGTATTTAAACTACAGAATTATGATGTGGTATTGGAGATTTAATGTCTGGGGTGCACAGTCAAAAACTGACCAGCTAAAATTACCTCTGACTGTATCCAGTTATAGAATTATATGACTTATCCCATCTAATTCATACAGTTGCTTTTTTATTTCCTTAGACTGCTTCCAGCTCAACAATTCTTTCCTGTTTCAGAACCTCTCAGGGCACAGATAGGCTGAAGGAGATGGTCACATTTGGCCTCAGCTGCCTTTCTGCAGCTCCTGTCCTGGATCCATGAAACATCTCTCAGCTTCAGTACAAGTTTGATCTCTGCCTTGCTGAAGCCAAGCTCACAGAGTTCCTCCCTGCAAGACTTGCCAAAAGTCTGAGTTTGACTGAAACATCATAAAGCACCAAGAAACCTGCTCTGGACTTCATGGTCTCCCCAGAGGGAAAGAGTATCAGCCCATTTGAGTTTAGGCAGCTCTAGCAGATAGATGTGCCAGGGGAGTTGCATGTCGTTCACATCAGTGACTCCTATGACATGAAAAAACAGGAATGGACCTGGGGATCTCTTTTTCAGTCTTCCCTTTCAATACTCAGCATTACTGTTTGTGGCCTGTATTTCAATCTCAGCTCCCATCCGCCACATCACAGCCCTGTCTGTACACCTCTTACCTCCCTTACTCCAAGGAACACACTCCCTCCCTCAGGTCTCTTCTGCAGCCATTAGTTTCTCTTCTCAATTGACCTTTCCTTGTGCTAGAAACTCCTCCTCACAGAATACCCACGGTTTAAAGCTGAAACTCACTTGTCTGAATAGGATGTAGAGAAACAATCTCTCAAAAAAGTACATTCCAGATTGCTATGAAAAGCTGGTGCAGGAGGAAATGCCAGTCTAACAGCATGGGGTGTCAGGATGTTATGGGCCAGCAGCAGGGCTGGGATGTGAGTTCCTTGTCCTGCAGCAAGGCTCTGGGCATCCCTTCTCCTCAGTAGGCTCCAGTGTAACAGTATCCTGCCATGGTCAGCTTGGGCAGCAGTTGCCCCAGGGAATCTAAATGGCCATGAGGCAATTATCTTTCCAGATAAAGTAGCAAAGCCCAAACCGTGCTCACCTGTAAATTCTCAGTTCTTGAGAGTGGTGACTGAAGACTTTTCAGACAGATGTTCTTGGGTAAATTTGCAAAGTCGTGCTCAAAAGGTTCAAGTTAAATTAAAAAAATCCCATTTTTTCTACAAAATAAGCTGGACAAAAGATGCAACACTGTAATGTGAAAGAATTCCTTAGGAGCTGTAAAGAATCAAGGAGGACCTTGAACACATTATATGTATTGATGGAAAAACTATGATCAAGAAGCTCAGGCTAGAGATGGTTCTCCTTGCAGTATCCAGCCTCTCTGGACTGCAAAATAAAGAGGCATATTTAGTATAATTAGTCCAATTATGTATGCCAACACTGGTGAATGTCAGTTCAAACTCACTTCTGAATTTCTTTTTTTACATTAATATCATTCATATCTACTTTCTGTCAATAAGAGAGATTCAGGGAGAGGTTTATCAAGAAGACATGATTTGGACGGGGAGGGGTGAGAAGACTGCTGTTTCAGTAAAACAGAAACTGTGGCAATAAATTAATTTGGGCAAATTTCCCATTAAAACAAAGCCAAAACCTTTTGAAACTGTCCCAATGTCCTTTCCAAAATATTTTGAACAAATGAGTTCCTTTGAATTGCAATCTACTTCTGCTTTTCAAATTTAAATGAACGTATATTCAAATAAAAGGTCAAAGTTGCCATGAAAACTTTCCAAATTTAATGAGATTAATTGGCCTGATCTCCTAGATAGCATTAGGGACAGGAAGCCACTGCATGCCATGGGAACTCATTGTGCACTGAGACTCAGGCTGCAGAGATCTCCTGAGCTCCACTGCACCTTCCTCCAGTGGCTGAGGGCACATGGGAAGTGAGAGTGCAAGTCACTGCTGGAGGTGTCCCACAAACTCCCACGGAAAGTGAAGTGACTCTGGAAACACCTGCATTAACAAACAGCCAAGGGAATCAGAAACTGCAGTGGCTTGCAATAAGGGGAGGAAAGCACCTGAATTACATCTAGCAAATTTACCCAGAGAAAAATGTGTTCTCGTTCCATTTGCCTGCTAACAGACATTTATATTAGAAAATATACATAATTTAGAACCATTTTTACATGTCTGAATGTAGCTTCTATACGTCCATTTAAAAAGCAGGTAATTGAAACACGTACAGAATTCCCAGTTATTCATCTACAGTTCTGATTCTGCATTTCTGATGTCTTGAGACAGAGGATGGGATGTTGCTAACACGAGATGCCACAGATATGTTTCATTAAACTGCCTGACCAGTCAATTATGGAAAACATTTTGCATTTCAGAAGTAGTAATATTTTAATTCTGTGAAAAAAATTGACATGAGATGAAACTAAATCAAACACTTATTTTATGTGTGTTTCTCATTCCTTGTCTCACTCTAAAGGCAGAAGTAAGAAATTTCAGAATAATGAATAAATGTACGCTGAAAATCCCCAAACATCCTTCATCCCTGATCCTCTATCTTGGAGAAAGGAACAAGACTTACTATTTGGGTTGTCAGAGGTCTTGAAGCAGCTCCACATTAGTCGATGTCCCTTCAGTGTTTGGTTTCAGGTGTGGTCACTGTGAAAAAGAAATGCCACACTTGCACATCTCGTGGTCTTTTTCATGCTTTGGAAAAGAAGAAAGAACTCTTTTTCCATGTCTGAAATATTACAATGAAAAAATTTCAGGCTTAATGACAACTCTCCCTACCCCAAGAGGTACCAACTTGCAAGCCTTTAGGATTTTCACAGGCCATACAAAAGGACCTCAGACTGCAGCACAGACTATTTCTGAGTCTGGCAGGTTCTCCCCCATTGATGGCTGCTCCAGCCCTGTCCTTTGGAGCTTTGTGGTAGCTCCATTCCCTCATTAGGCTACACAGTGTACTCACAATTAATAATAGAACAATTAATAATCGGGTGGTTTGAGGTAGTTTTCAGTCTTGCCAAGACTGGGTTTCACTGGGTGAACAGTGATAGTGTTGGAACAACTGCCTGTACAAATACCCCTTTTTGTGGTCCTTCCCTTTCCACTGTTGATTACTAGAAATAAGCAAGTAATAACCCATCTTCACCTCTAACCTACCTTGGGCACTCTTCTTCCATGGCTGTTTGCTGCTCCTGGAAGAACACAAAGAATCTCCTGTTCAACTTTGATATGATAAACTATATGTTTCCTCTTGGAACCAGTCCAGCTTCCTCTGGAGGCAACAATAAAATGTTCATTAATAAATTATGAGAACCTTTAACAAGTATTGCCCTGGAATTTTATTAGCTCACTTCCTAACCAGCACTATTCTTGAGATAACTTCTGTTCCTCCAACCTGACACAGCCATACTGAGAGTTCAGTGAGCCTTTAGTTACTTAGTTAGACAGACAGACACAGAGATATTTTGATTGAGATAACATCCAAATGTCCCATTCAAAGCTGGAGGTCTGTGTTCTTTACCTGGAAATCCTGAGGCTGGTCCATACTAGCAGGTACCATGGGAGGTATATTCACAGAATCACAGAATCATGGAATATCCCAAGTTGGAAGGGACCCACAAAGATCATCCAGTCCAGCTCCTGGCCCTGCACAGACACCCCAACAATCCCACCCTGTCCCTCAGAGCGTTGTCCAAACCCTCCTGGAGCTCTGGCAGCCTTGGGGCCGTGCCCACTGCCCTGGGGAGCCTGGGCAGTGCCCAACCACCCTCTGGGGGAAGAACCTTGTCCTGAGATCCAACCTGAGCCTGCCCTGGCACAGCTCCAGCCGTTCCCTCAGGTTACTGTGCATGGCTAGAAGATGCTACATGAGAGCAATGTATTGTCCTTCTGATTCACAACTCACAGGAAAAGTGAGCTGCTACACATTCACAGGTAATATCAGCATTTCAGATCAGTAAAACTGTACATACCATGCCAAAATTGAATAGCAAAAACCATCGACTTCCAAATGTCATCTTTACCATGAAATTATTTCTTAAGTTGCATTAAATCAAAATGTAGTTGCGAAACTTAAAACTGGTTTTCAAACTCTAAGTTCATGGAGAATCTATAGATGGCAGTTCTCCTTCCAAAAATTGACTCTTTGAGAAGAGGAAAAGCAAGGCAAAGCTCCAGTATTAGGTCTACACAGAAATGTAAAAAAGGAACTACAAGTGCACTGCAGTGCTTAAGGTGACAATGAATTCAGCAGCCACAAAATATTACCTTCTGGAGGGCTTTTATTACCACAATATAACCTGATAGCAGAAAAAGTGGGCTCCCTCCCCCTCATCATTCTGGTTAAAAAAAATTAAAATCTTGAGCAGAAATCCCTTCAAATCATCATGAAAAGGTCTGTGCACAGCCTTGGTATAGTGCAGTGAAATTAAAAAAGATGTCATGTAGCCATGTCAGCCACATCTGTGACCCATATGGTGCATGTAACAAGAGCATATGTCTGTACCTAAAGAGAACATTATATGCTGTATAAGGTTGGGGCAAATGTAACAGTGAAGTAGAACACCTTCACATTACAAACACAGTTTGTTATTTGTGTCACATCAAAGAAAGAGTCTCTAGGAATTATTGGCCTTTGAAGTCATTTAATTGTGATTAAGTGAACTAAGAACTAATGTAAATGGTGTTTTATACCCCAGTGAATTAAAGTATGAGATCTAGTCATGGTGAATAAGATTTACAGCCAAAACTCATGCAACCTTACAGTAATTTCATGACACTTTTACTACTAGCCTAGATATTTTGTTTCTTGAAATAATTAAAAGTACACAAAAAAATTTTACTCTTTGGATACTTATAATAAACCACAAACAGAAAAGACAATAGGTTGCTTTTCAAGTTATTTATGCACTTCTACTTTTATAATAAAGGAACAAAGATAGAGCAGGGCAAATACAAACTTCAGACTTTATTACTACAAAAAAGAGCATAGTTGAATGCCCACAAGTCTCTTTCATTTGGACTAAATCTGACACAGATTAAAGTCTCAAGACTCATTTTTGGCTAATCCCAAATACCTGTCTGCTAAAGAACACATTTGTTATCTGAAGACTCCATGCATAATAGGAGAAGTAAAGTCAGCCGACTCACTCTAAAGATACTAAGGGTCTTCTTACAGATTTTTAAGAAAAACTACTTCCAGGTATTGGCCTTCAAATAGAATTATGAGTGTCTAACAAGAAGTGCATAACATATCAATGAATTGTTATATTACACAGCTTTTCCAGCTGGAAGTAAACTCATTTTCCAGTGACAACTGTTAATCCACTCTCTTCAAGAGCTGCTGTTTGAAAGGCTCCAGGTAAAGAACAGAAACTTGGCTGACAGAAGAAAGTACCAGATGGCTGCTGGGATGGGGAAAAAATTGAAGAGGGGAAAACAGTGAAATGTGAGTTGTAGAAATAAGGATCGAATCACAATCAAAATGTAAGTAAAGAACCAGAGCCTTTGGATTTTAACAGGAGCCATGTTAGCAATGGAGCATCTACCCAAGGCATAAACTTGACGGCCTCAAGAGCCCCTTAAAATGCAACACAGCATTGACAAATTGTATAAATTAAATGTATGGAGAATGCTCTTTGAACAGTGTCTTTTGGCTTACGTGGCCATACACTTTTGTGCAAACCTACCCCCTCATACCTCTTACACATAGAGTGTGCACTTCTTCAATCTTTCAACAAAACTTCAATCACCAATAAACTATTTGGAAATCAGAGGCATCAAAATCCATATTGTTCATGCTGTGGTAGTAGACCCTGTCTTTAGTAGAAAATGGTGTGGAAGAAATGGTGTGGGGACGAAATTTAGCTCTAAAGATCAAACATGTAACTGACTTAAGAACATCAGTGAGAGAGGCTTACAAAATACATGGTCTTGACCTGCTGGTCCCCTCCTTCTAGCTCTAGACACTGAAGTTAATCACTTTAGATCTGTCTCATTTTAACTTGCCTTCAGAAATACTGTCCTAAAGAAAGATACTACTACTGAATTAATATTCATAAGTATCCAGATTTGAATAAAGGTTTGTATATATGCAGAGTAGTCCCCAGCTGGGGACAAGCACAGTGACTGTGGGTTACGATCCCCTAAAGAAAAGGGCCACCACTGTCAGCTGTGCTGGGTGGCAATAGCTCAGACATCCATTTTATATCCATCCTGACCAACTGGGTTTTAGGAGGATTTCTTTCAAAGAGTTAAGCTTACAGCTAATTCTGTTTGGGAATAACAAGTTCTACATATCATACAGCAAACTCAGTAACAACATGTTTGTTCTGAGCTGGCTCAGACACACAGACTCATCACACCCATTCTTAGACACACGCTTCTGTCACCTCTTCCAGACACAGCACTGCAAAACAGCCTTCCAGAATATCCCTATTTTCACTTGCCTTTCCTTCCATTGGGTGATCCTCAACCCGACTGGTATGAGAGACTTCATTAAAAAATTCCAGTTGAACTGAACTAGGTGATCCTTACTGCCAATGAAATTGCTTTTGCTAAGAAGTCTGTGTAAAAGACCAGCACCTGGAGACAGCAGATTGCTCGAGGGATTGGTAACAGGCTATGGAATATTGAATCTCGAGGGTACTGGCTTAAATCCAGAGTCAGGACCGAACATGAAGCATCAGTCTCTTGGGCAGGCTGCCACACAACACCTCTGAAAATCCTTCTCTTCACTCAGGAGAGCCCTCACCACTCCTCTGCTGAGGAACCTTCTCCTCTTTCCAGTGTGAACCGCACAGCTGAGACAAGGTGGAGGGCTGGAGTTCGGAAACGTGCAAGATGTTATGCCAACACAAAACGAAAGTTTTAGTGCAACTGCCTGAGAAGTGCCAGGCACCAGATTTAGCTCATGTCTTTTAGAGGAGGGGTGTGTAAGCTCGTGGTTTTTCTGTTGATACACACTATAACACAAGAGGCAAATGAAGGCAGTTCTCTGTGCCCAGAGCATAGAGGCTACACACAGTTATGCCAATAATCTTTAATTTCCTCTGTACTGAGTCTTTATGGATCAGTAAACTAACTAAAAATCCTTAATAATTATTACATATGTAAAAGAGAAAATAATTTTAATGGAAATTAAAACATAGTAAAGGTAGAAACCATCAAAAGTAAAAAAATCAAACAAACAAAGAAAAAACCCCACAAAACAAAACAAAACAAACAAAAAAACCCACTTAAAGCCAAACAACACAATAGAAGTCAAGTTTGTTTTAAACAAAAGACATTCCCCTGCACATTTTCCCATACACAGCAGCAGCAGCTGCTGTCTGTTCCTTCTCTGTGCTGGTGTTGGAAAGAAAATTCCTGTGCCACTCCCTTCCCTCCTCCTGCGTTATCATTGTCCACAGCAGATTTCTTCACACCCTTCATTACACCTGATCCTCCTTCTATCTGAGCAAAGAAAAAATTATTTCCATTTGATGTATTGTATCCCTGTTCATCTCCACGCAGACCCAGTAACTCCCTCTATTAGTGACTCCCAACTTTCCCAACTTAGCAGGTCTGTGACTGTACAGTATCAGTGAAAGCGCAGCTGGAGAAATAAAACCCATGTAAATAGCTGAAAAGATAGGTAAAAGTCTGGGCACTGATCCAAAAACACTAAACTACAGACTCCCAACATCTGGTTCAGGGTGGATTCCAAGAAAGACAGAAAGAAAGAATTGATTTATCTGTACGTGTTTTACATACGGTTTTAATTTAATTTTTTAATTCATCAAAAATTTTACTCAATTGTTGTGGTTTAATTTCTTCACCTTACTGCATCCTGTTGCGTTATTCAGAAGGAAACAGTGCCTTTGACAGGAGTTATAAGTAGCCCTCAGTTTCAGACTTTCATATTTTATTGGGATACAAGCAAATTACAGATAAAAACCTCTAAACTTTATCATTCAGCCTCTCTCTCTTTTCAGCTAGGACTGGGTTTATGAGAATCCTATGAGAGAATGAGAATGCATGAGAATGCATGAGAATCCTATACTGATTTTGTGATCTTTCAGGCAAATTACTACAGCAGGCAGTTCCTCAGCTTCTTTGAGCACAACAGACTCCAGGGCAAAGCCCACGTGTACCCACCCAAGGCACCCAGGACTCCACCACTCCAACCACCAGGAGTGTTTTCTGCTTTCAACGGTTTTATTTGCTGAGAGCTTCTGCTGAGGAGTTCAGAGACAGTGCAGTTTCCAAAAGCTCATAGATGACTTGGAATCCCTGGTTTTCAGGGATATTTCCACTCAACACACCTGAGCTCTTTCCAAACTCCTGCCTCCCCACGTCTAAAGGGCATGCCAGCTCTGCCACATGGCACTGCCTGCTCTGGCCACACAGAGTGCCCCGGCAATCAGCACAGACTGGCACTGTGCCCCTGCTGCAGGCAGGTCCCTCTGTCCCTCCAACCACTGACAGTGGCATCCAAACCTCAAAAACTCTTGATGAGTGCACTTGCAATAATCATTAAACGCACAAACGAAACAATGAGGAGCTCTGAAAAGTCTCCAAACAATTTCAAATTTGCCTACTTTGTGCTTCAAGGCAGCCTCACTCGGAGCTGGGCCATGAGTGTTTGTGTGCTTTCCAAGTGTTTTTACACACATACAAACACAGAAGAAGGAATTCACGTGGGGTAAATTGTGTGATTCTCCTGCCCAAGGACTAAATCCCTCCTACACCTGGGCAAGGTGTGCATTTTCCTCCTTTCTCCTTTTTCCAAACAGAAAGAAGGCTCAGGACAGAGTTCAGGACTTGGCACTGTCAGCCAAGTGCACAGCCAGGCTGGACACAACCATCTTGTGTCTTTACCAGTGCTGTGCCCTGTCCAGGGGCACCAGAGATTTTATTTCCATCAGAAGACTTTTTATGCAACAAGGTAGTGCCTTCCAGGTAGTACAGAGTGTCAGAAAAATGGCAGTAGGCCACTGCTCATTGCTCTGAATCTGTGATGAGCTTTCCATTTAGGAAGGGAGGCAATGGGAATCCCAGTGGGATTGACACATCAGAAGGAGGAGATGAATTCTGTCCCTCAGAAACAAAGCCCCCAAGAAATAAGGAAGCTACTATTCTTGAAGATCTGTGCAATTTATTCTTTAAGAAGGGAGCCTAAGGGCAGCAATTACATATGCATATGTAATTGCTGAATTCTTCTTGTGAAACTCTCTTTAAATTATGCCAGTTTACAGGACCACCTTTTCTACCTGCTCCCAGCTGCTGCCACAGAAAGATCAGCTTTCTGCCTGCCCCCTGCCCTCCTCCTGCCTGTGCCATCTCACTTCTCCCTTCCTGTCAGTCCTGGCTTGAAGTGACCCTCAGGGAGCATATTCAGCTCTTCAGACCACCAGAAAACAACTGACTTTCACTCTGAAAATACTTGACTGATGTTCCACTGCCCCAGGCAGAAGAAGGAGAATAAAGCAGCTTGCTGCATAGTTGACAAAGCATGAATGCTTTGAAAAATGACTGATAGGCCCTCCACCCCATACCTTTGTGCTTCCCACATCAGTCTGCATGTGTATGTTCACACCCGGGCACCCAGATCACACACTGAACTGAAGGAACAGTCACAAACCAGAGGCAATTTCAAATCAAACAGAATCTCCTTCTGGGATACACGAACAACATTTGATAATGAAAGCAACAGAGAAGTTTCATGAAATGCCCTGTTCCAGTCCAGTACCTTTTACCCCATCTCCTGCAGTTGTTAGATTCTTCTGCGACCAAGTAATCTGATGGAAAACTAACTCCAAAAGACAGAACAGGACAGAAAGTTTTCACCTTAAGTTGCTTCCAATGGGTTTGGAATGGTTGGTTGGTTTGGAGATTGCAGGTACTACTGATACACAGCTTGTGGGTTAAAAACAGGGGGAAGGAGGAGAGAGGAAATATCTAAATCCAACCTCCAGGACTGGTCTTGTCAGGCAGAATTAAAGCATTTCACAAATAATTACACAAGACTAGGTAACAAGCTAGCATTATACAGAATTTGCAGCCATTTGAAAAGATGAATCAAGACAGTCAAAAGCAGATCTATATCCTTTCTTTGCAAGGATCCTTATAGGCAGACCCAAACACAAACAGGCCAAAACACTGCCCAAGACAGTCCGACCACTTCCTGTGCAGTGAGGGAACACTCCAAGCCAGTGGAGCTGGAAGGAAGTCCCTTTTTTCTGTGTCTCAGCCCTTTGGCTTTTCACCACCTGGCCACCAGTTCTAAAACGATGACCTCATCATTTATCATTTTACTTAATACATGACCTGCTCAGTAAAATATTTGCAGACTTGGTACTCTGGTACTTTACCCCATTCCAAAGGCACGCAGAACATTTCACATCTCTCTCCTGCAGGTGGTCCTCTGCCCTGACTCAGGGCCAAACAGAGTATAAAGTTAGGCCAGTTCAGCAGTATAGGTGAAGGCATCTGAGCTGAGGGAGGGGAGTACAGTAACTGCAGATGCCAGTTGTGGCTTTACATTTCAAAGATAGCGCTAATTTATTTATTTGGCTTGCAGTGACCAAATCCATCTGTCCAGTACAGATGATATACCACAAGACATCTAAGAATCACTACAAATCAACATTTTTGTATTAAAATTGTTCACATATGTACCAGGGAGCCACAGAAAGGTGTATTAAAAGTGGTCCTGTTCTTTCAGGCAATTCCACTCCATTAAATATTATGAGTACACATGTCTGGGAAGGATAAGAACAGAGGAAAAGAAAAAAATAAGTATCAGATACTTTTATGTTCCCAGTTAAGTTTTAGAATGTTTAACAGTGCGAAACATAATGCCTTTTCAGTCCATTTCTCCATCTTTTTCTCCATTCCATTAAAATATTTCCTGTGCTAGGTGATCTCTCTCTCTCTCTCTCAATAGTTTTATACTGGATGATCTAGTGGCAAGTATCTTCAGACACAGTGATTTTGATTTACAACGAGGAAGTAGACTGTGTTGATGAAGGTATAGACAGGAATTACAGTGCAGGCAGGAGGCATTTCTTTTCAGCTTAATTACAGGATGCATTTGCCCAACTGGTTTTGATTTCTCTTTCTATTCCTCCCCAAGGACACAGATGTGAAATTCAGTGCTGATGGCACTCAGGGCTGACAGGCACTGGGACTGTTGACACTGCAGACTGGGGACTCAGTGACACACATGTCCCTCCCAAAGGAATTCTGCCCTTTCAAGAAAGAAATACAGCAAAGAAGAGTTGGGAAGGAGATTTCCTCTGCAGTCCAGTCCTCGGTAACACATCCCTTCCATTCCAGTGCAGACCCTGCCTGAGCAGAGAGTGGTACAAGAGCCAAAGGGCAGATCCAAAGACACACGGGGCAGAACCTGAATGAAAGGTTCTCTACAGAACCCTTTATTAGGAAAGGCTGCTGAGGAAATTCCTGGGTCCACAGTGACTGACTGACTATTCTTTCTCTTTTTTCCAAAGCCTCAGCTACTGTGCTTTCAAAGTAAGATTTGACTTCAGCTTTTAGAAAGATGTGAATAATAATAAAACCATATTGCTGCACATATAACTTATGATTAAGCAGCTCTCTGGGTTATATACAGAGGAAATGTCTGAAAAGGCACTGGCTGACACTTATCAAAGAATTTGGAAATGGAAATTACAGCAAAAGAAAGTAAATTAGCCAAGAATTTTAGAAGAAACAGGATATAATGGTCAAATAGATGACATCAAATTAAAATCCCAGATCAGGAACCAATGCAAAAACCTCAGGAAGATATGCCTCCCAGCTGGTGACATCATATTTATGTATGTCCTATGTCACTGAGACATTTTCTGGTGGTTTCATCAAAGATGAAAGCATATGATTTTGTCTGTGTTGCATATTACCCATTTTCCAGGGATCTGCAGGTTACTGAAGTAACTCTCTATTCATAATTTCTTGCTCAGATTCTACATCAAGTCTACTGGAAGGCAGAGATTTCCAGTAGTTCTTATTGTGAAGAAAGAGTACAGGATTTTTCAAGACATGAGTTAATGAGTCATACTGTTTGTGTTTCCCAAATAAATTAATAACAACAACTAACAATTCATTCCTAAAGTTCCTGCGAGCCCACAATTCCAACTGATGGCAGTGGGAGCCAGAAATGCTCTGCAGCTTTGGAAAGGAAAACTGTCCCATGTGCTCCAGCACAAGTTTCTATGGGTGAATCGATGATGGCTAAAGGGGACACTTGAAATCTTTGGAAATCAAATTTTAAAACTAAAAATCCTAAACCAGTAAAACACGATAAGCTTATTATAGAACACAGTCTTCTGAGACTACTATTCCATTCACCTTTGCAACCTGCCATTGGGCAGCAGATGCTACATTTATTAATGTTACTGTCATTGATAACATTATCACTGGAATTATTTATTACCAATTATTCCCAGTAGATTATTGACAGCACGGGTAGAGCAATCCAAACAGGAAAATGCTCACTTCTATGGAATCACCAGCAGCTGGCAAGAAAAGCTGAAACCTGAACTCATATCCTGGATGAGTCTATTCTAAAGGTGTGTAGGTACACTTGGTACCTAAAGCACATCTGTATGCAAGACCTCAAAGGTTTGGGGGGACTGTTTGTTTGGGGTTTGGTTTTTTGGTGGTTGTGCTTTTTCACAAGTTGGGTGTTACTGTTCCCTTCTGTGTGGGAGGAGAAGAGGTGGCTGAGGACAGTGCAGGGTTTGCCCAGCCCCACACACGCTGTGCTCCCCCAGCCTTCCATCACCCACTGCTGAAGGGGTGGCTGTGCAGCTCTCCTGGGGGGGCAGCTTTTGGTTCTTAGGAGTTCAGTTCAGGAAAGTACAGTAATATACAACTCCACTTTGACTTCTGCAGCTGCCAGACCACTGCCTTAGCTCTGCCCTGAAAAGAAATACCCCAAGACTGGTTCTCTTAGTGCCAGGCTCTCAGAAACAAGGGAGCTGGACTGCTCCGAGGGGTGCACGGTGGGTGAGGAGCTGCCGGTGAGGGCAGCAGTTCACCTGTGTGGGCAGGGGAAGGCAGGGCAGGCAGGGTTATGTAAGCAAAGCCCGTGGAATGTGCAGAATGTACACACAGGGTGTGCCGGGCAGGCCGGGGGCTGGGGCCAGGGAAGAGCCTCCCAGCCCACGGGCAACAGGTTCCCTGACAAAAGGCCTTGCCAAAAGGAGCCCACGTCCTCTGCTCTTGCTGCTCATTCTGCCCTTGGACTCAAAAGTCATCAGATACAAGCATGGACACGACAGTGCACTATTAATGCTACTAAGATAATCATGAATAAAACAGCTAACACTTCTCCAGTGGCCTCATCCCCTTCCTGACACAGGCAAGACTTCTGCAATTGTTGCCAAAAAAAGCACAGGCAAGATATACAATCAAAGGTAAAGAAAAACTTCATACCGTTTCTGGAGCAGTCTGGGATTTATGCTCTTGCTATTTTGCATTTTTTGCCATGACTAATTAACATATCCCTCCCTAAAATCTACTCAAAACTCCAAACAACTAAAGGAAAAAAAATGGAATATTTCAATGTTGAATGAGTCTGGCCTAACCACTGAACTGCTCCTTTTGTCTTCCTCTTCAGGTGCCACTTGAAACAATCAAACCCAACTGGTAATGGTAAGTCCACTTCTAATTTATAGATGTTTGTAAAGCAAGTGCTTATGAAAAGGTGGAATAAGACCTCATCCAGATGGAAGGTAGATTTATCTAACTAATGCACAAACCCAGGGATCTGTGTAAATTCGTGTGCTGAGTACATTTGCTAAATACTTGCTCACTGGCTTTGCAGACCTGCTGTGGGCATACAAAAGTGGGCCTGAGTATCCTCTGACTTCAGCACAAAGCGAGTTAGGGGCAGAATCCCACTCCTGCTCAGCTGCAGGAATGCATCCTGTAAGTGTTTTGGGACTGCCAACGAGAAATCCAAGTTAAACTCTCTACAGTGATACTTGAACTAGCTCTACTGATCAGAACTAATTATAGGAAAAGTTCACACATTGAATGTCAAAGATGAATCCACAGAGGAAACATAACACATGAAACACCGGTTCCAGACATGCTGCTCAAAACAAATCTGAAAAAAATAAGGTCAAGGGACCTGGAATATTTCTCACAGAGATTCTGCAAGCTAAGTAGTGAAATGGTGTTAAATAAATTACATGGTTTCATATTACTCACTCTGCAGCTAGAGACTACAGAGGAGTATGGCTCTTTGGGGTACCCTCCTAGAGCACAACAAACGTGTCTGGAGAAACACACAAAGAAGAGCAGAAACTTTAGATGGTGTTTAACAGTTGGCCATGACTTTCTGTTTCAGAAGCAGCCATCTCTTCTGCAGGAGCAGCGTGTTGGACAGACTCTCTGTACTGAGAAATTGTGAAGACAACTGATAGCAGGCACTGGGAACATTCACAGCCATCACCTCAGTGGACACAAGCCCAGGTGGACACACACATGCAGACCCCAGGCTCCTCTGAAGCCTCATCACACTGGCTCTGGGCAGCCCTCAGTGCAGGGTTGGGGCACAAAGGCAAATATCATTTAGAACCAGGCACAGTTCCCAGATTTAGGTTATTTTTCAGGTCTAAAGCTTTGCACAATTGTGTGACCACCATTTCCACAGATAGCAATGTTCATTTTTCAAAAAGGATTGTTCACCATGCATTCAGCTTCTGTTTTACTAACAGATCCCCACTTCTTCTGGAAATTTCATATTCTCAAGTGCCATTTTTCATAGAAATAGCCTCATTTTTGAGTTCATAGAAAGCGGAAAATGCAATAAAACCCTTAGATATGAGGTGATTTGTCATCTTGCTAGAAATACTTTAACACAATTCTGATTCACCACCATCCCAGGAAAGGCTGCCTATAACACACTGAGAGCCAGGGTGGGCTGTGAGCCAGTGAAGCACTCCAGCATGATTTCAGCTTTCAGCTCAGGCACTGCCTGGAGTGGGATGACTTAAAAGTCATTACAATTAAAAAGGCCTAAATGGCTCATTAGTTTAGAGCCTTGGTGTGAACATCCTAGCAGGAGTATCATAGCACACAGTTACAGCATTTTGAGTTTATAGGGCCCTACCACATGACCCAACCTGAGTAAGGCCCGACAGATGAGCTTCAGGTGAAAGTTGATGGGAATGGACAATACTTGCAAAAGGCCTTCAGCAGGGGCCTTTGTATTCAAGAGTCTTTTATCCCAGTGTAGGTGAGAGTATACTTTATACATCCCAGGAGGAAAATAACTTAGTCAGAAAGCTCTCAAAGAAAGATAAAGAGAGCAGACAGAAAAGCTATTGTGCATAAATCCAGGTGGAATCGTAAGTCTTTCTCAAAATGCTGAAAGAATAAATCCACCTCCCACAAACTACAGAAAAAGATGTGGTTCCCATACACATGTGAGTGGCAAAGCAACTTCCCACATAGTCACATCTGCCCCCTTTTCCCTCTGTTCCATCGCTTACATTCTGTCGTGAGAGTAAACAGGAGAGGGGGCAGGGGCTGTACAGGCACCTCGTGAGGGAAAGGAGAAAAGGAGGGAACAAGATTTGTACCTTCGATATTTGCATATGAATTTGGCTTCAGCCTTCATCCTGTTTACATGCCTTTGAACACTTTCTGTTTCTTTCTGCATTCTTCACTGCTCCATTTTATTTATTTTCACCTCCTGCTTCTCAGATCTTCTGCCAGACTGCTTATTTAATTCTACTTGTTGCACTGAAAACACCATTGTTGTCATCCAAATTAATCCCTGAACATAATAAAAACCTCAAAATAGCTCAGACGAACAGTTTTCCATCCTTTGGTCTCACATGAAGTACAGTATAAAAGCCAGTACTTGGGAGCTCTGATAGTTTACACAGGACCAATCCTTGGTACATGGCATTTTAGGAGGCAGTGCACTTTTTTCCTTCCTCGCTTATGTTTTCCTTTCATCAGTTAAGACCATTCAGAGTCCCCCACCATCTCCAGCCCAGTTAGCCCCTCTTCCAAGGTAATCCATTGCAAGACTTAATGGCTTTCAAATAAACTCAGTACTTTTGAAGTATTGAGGTGGCCTCCTGAGGCAGGTTAGCTGAGAAGCAAGATAAACTAAAATTACCTCTACTTTTAAGGATGAGGGAAGGGAACCATCTCCTAAGAGTCTGTGGTGAAGTAGTAGGGTGCTCTGACTACAGGTTTCCTGTTAAGTCTCCTATGTTCTTCTCCATTCAAACTGCACAGAGGAAAAAAATAGGAAAAAACCAAACCAAACCAAACCCAAAAAAAAAAAAAAAAAAAAAAAAAAAAAAAAAAAAAAAAAAAACACAAACAAACAGGCAAGAAAAGGCAAGGCAAGGCAAGACAAAAATAGAAAGAAACACAATAGGACCAATATTTTCCCCAAACCTATATTGCCATTATCTGCCCTCATTCTCAATTTTTTTCCAAGAGATGAGAAGGGCTCTGAAAAGCCTAAACAGTCTATTGCTGTAGAGATCAAATATCTCTCCTTGTAACAGTTGATCAGGATGGAGGGGAGCTGAAGTGAATGAACACAGCAGTCCATGCCACCGACCCAGTCAAGTATTCATTTCATGCTTTATGGAGAACAAAAGGAGGATGCTGCTCTGTGTGAGGAGCTGGACAATCCTCCTCAGGGGGCAGCTGCTGGTGTCAGCCATGCATGAGGGTCCTCTGCAGCTCTGTGGCAATGAGAGCACAGGCAGATGAAGACACCCAGCAGATCACACAACATGGTCACAGGACAGGACCTGGACCACCTGTCAAATTTATAATTCTTAAATACTATTTTTTGTGTTTTGTTTTTTGGGAGGGAAAGAAAGAGAAAGTGGCAGATGCTGAAAGAAGGAATCGCCAGAGGAAGGAATGGCAGCATCTAAAGCACTCAGAGAGCAGTGTAGACTCTACTTAGTCTTCTTACAAACTTCAATCCCAAAACCTCTCAACAACAACAAAATTTCTGAAACTGCACATAACTCTGCACTGGTTCAGCCTCACCTTGAATATCATGGCATTTTTGGTCACCACAACGTGAGAAAGGTCTTTGGACACATTAGAGAGTGTCCAAAGGAGGCAACGAAGATGGGGAAGGGCCTGGATTCGAAGCCATGTGAGGACACTGAGGGCACTTGGTGTGTTCAGCTGGAGCAGAGGAGACTGAGGGGAGACCTCAGTGCAGTTCCTGGGCAGGGGCAGAGGAGGGGCAGGGACTGAGCTCTGCTCTGGGGGGACCAGGGACAGCAGCCAGGGAATGGCTGGAGCTGTGTCAGGGCAGGCTCAGGGTGGATCTCAGGCAAAGGTTCTTCCCCCAGAGGCTGGTTGGGCACTGCCCAGGCTCCCCAGGGCAGTGGGCACAGCCCCAAGGCTGCCAGAGCTCCAGGAGGGTTTGGCTGATCCTCTGGGGCACAGGGGGTGACTCTTGGGAATGGGCCTGTGCAGGGCTGAGGGTTGGACTCATGGTTCTCGTGGGTCCCTTCCAGCTCAGCATATTCTGGGATTCTGTGATAAAGAATTAATCTTTTCTTGCTGGCATTGTCCAGCCTACCACTACTGTGTTTTTCCAAGGGTAACTCACCAATTACTCTTCAGTCTTTTTAATTCCTTGATTTGAACTAGATGGCAAATAAATATAATAAGGTGAATTTACATAGTGCATCAGATAAATATTCACTTGAAATATAAGCAAGGCATTCAAACTGGGAGGATAATAATTTTTGAAGCTGTTTCTAACTTTTAAAGGATTACTTTAGACCTTTTCCTACAGTCTCAACGACTCCTATTTTATTTTTTCACATAGAATTTACAATGATTCCTACCATTTATGTCATGCAATAGTGCTTCTAAATTAGAAAACCAGACTGGAACTTCAGCAGCCTGTCTGAGTATTAACCAATTTCGGCTCCTCCGCTCTGACAAAGCCCTGGCTGAGAGATAAAAAAGAATCACATACCTTACTTATTAAGAGCTATTCATGCCAACTCTTCCTCTTGCTGCTATGCACTAATCACAAATTAGAAAACACTTTAATATTTTCAACACAGAGACCTCATGCAAACCCAGATATGAGAAAGAAGTCAGAAAAGCAACAAAATCTTTGAACGTATGCTTATGGTGCTTTAGCAAAGAATTAATTGACCAGAACATGTGCAGGCTGCTCTCCAGTCTGTGGATACATAAGATGCAACTGTAGCAAACAGGCTATTTTTTAAAAGTAAGTCTTTAACAATAAAAATTGTGATTAAACCCAAAACATTTTAAGTGTTCACTTTTTGCATTCAGGATCTCACTTGATTTTGCCATTTGCTGATTTGGGGAAGCCAAATGGTAGTTTTCTGCTTCACTTTCTGTTCATACCAGGTTCCCTTTTTAGCTCTGACACTAAACACAGCAGGACTGCGTTTAAATAAAAACATGCAGTTTCTATGGGTCTTGTGGATATATTTTCTAACTCACAGATATTCCCACTCATATCAGACTCTGTAAAAAACAAAACAAAAAGCAAAGTCTAACCCACATTTTAGTCCTAAGATATTTGCCAGTAGTCCTTTAATCCTGAAAGATAAAACCAGAATAAGATCACTACATTTTTGCAGAGCAAAAAGCCCTCCTGAAATAAAGCCTTAAAACTGTGGGGGGTTTTCCTGAGTACTTTGCCATGCACTGAAATAGCCAATTGCATCAGAAGGTCTGAGGCACGAGCAAAAGTTCGACATTGACACTTCCAGGCTCAGCAGAAAAATTATCCTGTCATTGGAAAAAGTATTTACTACCTTGTAGCTGCTCTTTCCCATGCCAAGTATTTCTGTCCTCTCAGAACTGCTTAGGAGGGGTGCTCTTCCTTATTTTAACTTGGCTGCCATCTATAAGGGGTAACTGATAGAGAAGAAGAAAACAATGTGCATAGCTGCCTCTCTGGAATTCTTTGAACTAGAAGCCCCTCAAAGCTTTCACTGAAAGGCAGGTTTTTGCACTTCAGCTGGGGCTGATATCCTTGAAACCATAATATTTACATTCTTTCTCTTTTATATTGCTTTCCCTTAATGCTTCCACGAGACAGTTAAAAATAGAAGGTGAGACACCATAACTAGACAGAAGGCTATCTAGTGGTATGGTGCTCCCCAGGACTTCATGCCTGTTCCTTTTTGATGAGTAGGGGAAATACCTACTGGGTCAATCAGTGCACCTCTTCCTGCTCCTGCCAGGGAAGATTCCTACACTGCAGCCCTGCCCTGGCTCACACCCAAGAGGCTACAGATCACTTGCACAGGTTATGTAATGAAGGCTTGAGAGCTTCATGTGCCTTGCTGACCTGGAAAACTAAATTGGCTCTTCTCGTGGAGGATCTATTTGAGTTCCATCCTCAGTTTATCTGACTTCTGTGTCTCTTTGTCTGCTGTCCATGTCTGTCCTGGGAGGTTATCTGGCATTGCACCACTTCAGCACAATTTCAGGAATTTGCTCTTTCCTAGTTCATGTTGCCAGTATATTTTTCAAGCAAATTGAGTTGTCTTTTCAGTGTCACCTTCTGTCTCCCCACAGTAACTAATGTCTTGAATATCAAAGTCTTATACAGAAGTAATAAGTTGCATCCTTTTGGCCTTTCGTCCCAGGAAGTCTCCTGCATATATGATCTGCTCTGTACGGGGAATCTCCAAACTCTAAGCAGTGTGGGAAAAGAAAGACCTGTCAGCCTCCTTTCCTGCCTTTTCCCCTTTCCTCACAAGCTGCTGATGCTGTGACACAAATCAGTGTGGTGTCAGAATGAGGCCATTTCTTAATGCTCCTGGGAAGGATTTGGTGCACAGTGCATATGCACACGGTGTTCCCTGTGCCAGGTCTGCTGCACATCCATGCATTTCAGTCAGGGCAAGGCTGTGTACCCTCCAACACAAATCCATGCTAGAACCAGAGAAAGAATGAAAACTACTGCTGTAGCATAGGATAGACATCCTATTGATGCAGGATACAGCTGAAGGATAATACACATTATCCTTCATCCACAAATGGTTCTTGAATCTCTAGGATCAGTCACCATTTCTTTATAAACCTGCATTTCCATAGCTTAAAAAGCAGCAATGTTGAAATGGATCCAATGGTTTCTTATTCCAAATGCATTTCTTTTCCATAAATAATGTTTAAATATGATTAACTGTATTTCAGCTATGAAAAGGCAGAAGTGACTAAACGATTGAAGTAATTTTACTGACTTGATTTTGAAAATCCAAACACTGGCCTAGTTTTTCAAATTTTCAAAAATCATAGCTTAATTAATTCATTTGATAAGTTTTCCATTCAGCTACCAGTGCAGAGGTTTGGGGTTGTTCATATTCTTTTTCTTACAGAAACCAAGAGAGCCATCTCTACTCACACTTCACAAGACCAATTCTGTGTCTTTTGTAACTTATTAAACAAATTAAATACATCTTAAAAACAAAACAAAACACAAGTAGTAAAATCTTCCTACTACTAAAACACAACTTTCACTTATTACACTTCTCAGTCAAGAATATTTAAGGACTTTAAAAGAATGGTTTACCACTGTGAAAAAAAATCTATTCATTTATGTCACGTATTATACAGAAGTAAACATACAAAATGGAGACATAAATTATAGCTTCTTACATGAAACAAGACTGTATAATACAATAGAGTCGTTAATTGTGACATTTAGGCTGTTGCCCTTAGAGTTTCTCTATAAATATATAAATGTATATATGCATGTACATGCACATACATACATACATATTTGTCAGTGTTGTTCGGTGTGTGGAATAAACAACACTGAAATCAAACTAGTTCCACTACAAAATATCTCCAAGTATCCTTGGTTTCATTTCCACTTTCATCTCTTTTGGTCTTTCCATTTCTCCCTCACCGACTTTGCTTCTTCTTGCTTTAGTGACTGATTTTTTGCTGTTCTTTATGCTTGATTAGTCTTTCATTTTGTCTGCCAAATGCCCTCTCAGTTTAGATTCCTCCTCAAAACCATTAATTTCTCCACCTCTACCCTTTCCTTTAAATGCAACCAATGGCTTGTCTCTTTAGGACTGCAAAGCTTTTCACTAGGGCCTACACTTCCAGTGTTTATTTGTACAATATCTGATTTATTTGCAATCCTTTGAAAATTCTTACTAATATTTTAGTAGGGTTTTTTCTTCTCACACTTAGGAACTGATATAGTGTTTGTCTTTTCTGAAGCCAGAGAGATAAAACAGTGATCCATAACTAGATGGACAAAGCACAGTGGAAAAATTAGGTGGTTTCAGCCAGAAAAACTAACAATCAAGAACCTTTTGGCAGGTCTGAATTTTAACTTAAACCTGCAAAATACATCATTTGAGACAGCTTCAAGACTTGACCAAATCTTTACTGGAAATTACAGTAGCAAAACAAAGCAGAGTCTCCGGAGGCACCCTCACATCTCAGCTAACAGATTTAATCACCTGGCAGCTTGCAAGCGTTTATTTCACGTAAGAGGGAATGTTCCAGATGATTCTGGAATTTGATGGAAAAGATTTTGAGTTCAATAATATTAAAACCTCTGGCAGCACTAGTCATTGTCAGACTTGCTGGGCCCAAAATATGATTTCTCTTCAAATATTATTTCCTTCTCATAGTTTAAATGCCGTGAGGCTCCAACTTACACTTGTTCCTTGCATGACCAACTGGCTAGAACTTTTACAGACAAAACCCAAACAATTCACCATGGGGCCCCACCATAAACAAAGTCATATATGAATGCTATTTTTATTACAAAAGCTGTAAAGATTTCCTGGAAGCTCATCTGTGCTGAGTACATTATACCTAAGAGAGGTTTTCATAATACTGCCTCCAACTCCATAGACTTTCCAGGAGACAGGAAGATTTTGAGTATCCTGCTCCAGAAGTGGTGCTTGGATTAAAGGAAAGTATCATTAGCCAGAGTCTAATAAGTTTATGAGTCTGATTAAGCATTAATCTTTTTCTTCTGGAGATGGCAGTAGTGTCCATGCACAGATAACTTAATTGGCTTTCTGACTTTTCATCTGAGTGCATGGAGAGAATAATATTGCCTTTAATAGTTGAAAGATGTGACAAAGAGAGAAAGACATTTTGGCATCATATGGCAAACTGCTTTCATTCTCTCTCCTCCCTGTTGACATCCTCAGTATGAGGTGTCTCTTCATCTCCAATCCCTTTGGCCATCCCAACTGCTGCCAGTCACACCTCCACACACAGCTCACCAGCCCTGAAAAACAGTTCTCATGAAGCTGACCTTTTCAAATAGGTTGATTTTATTTTTCCAGATCAAGCTTGTATCAACAATATCCCACCAGATAAACATAGCTGAGGAAATAAAGAACCCAAACACTATATGGGCAAGCTGCAACAATGCCATTAATCTGCTCACCTGCCTGTCCTGCCTCCTCCCACCCCAGCCCCACATCAACTCCAGATCTTTCAGATGTCTTTAGTGTTTAGTTAAACAAAGAAGGTCTTTTCCGCTGTTCCAAGTCTTTCAGTTACTTGCCTAAATAGTTCTAAGTGACAGTTTTTAGCATATTGCCTTCTGCCTCCTTTCCAGCATTGTGCAGACCACCCAACACTTCTGCTCCTTTACCCTCCCTTCTCCTCCCACAGCTCGTTGCATCTTGGGTTGAAATTTCTCAGAGGATCAACAACACAACACATGTTCCACTTGTAACAGATTCAGCATGTGATAGGTGAAGCCCTGATCCTAAGTGGTCCTTCGATGCTGTATAATACAAAGCGACACATATATTTTTGGTTTTAAAATAACCTTCTGATTCATGCTCCCCTGGTATTGGCAAGACCACGTGAGTGTGACAGAAATAAACTGTGTGACCTCCATATCAGCAGGGGATCCGCCTTGGGTTGTGTTCCCAGAGCAGAAATGGGAGCAGGGGGAGCCAAACAGGCAGCACTTCAATGTTCCTCCTCCCCCTCCCTGCCTCAGCTATCCCTCAGCTATACCTCAGCCTTTGCAGGGCTGGGCTTCCATCCTCCAGGGCTTGCTTCTGGGCTAAACTTCTGTTTCAGGGTCCTCTCAACACATTTCCAAATTCTACAAAACAAAGGGCATTAGTCTTATTTTTTACAATCTACAGATGAGTGTCAGAGAACAAGATACTGTCAAGCAGGAGAGCTCCAAATGTCTTTCTAAACAGAAATTACTTTGTTGAATAAAAAGCATTTCAGAGCCAAGGAATGATCGTGTTTATTTTCTTATCTCTTTGATGAAACAGAACTGATTTCTCTTAGGTTCAAAGAGATTGTGCTTGGAGAGCTCAGTTTTTAGAACTGTAACTCCTAACAATCCCATTAGATTCTCCTTGCAGTTTAAACTTTTGCCAGCAAAATACAGTATTTTGCTGGGTGTGGTCTGATGCAAGTCCAGGAGGTCTCTCGAACCATATGGTTTCTGATGGTTTTAACCTATGATTAAATCAATCTAAAAGAACAAAAGCTGTGTGGGAGAAAAGAACTTCGTCTAGAATTGAAAGAAAATTGAATCAAGTGTCATTTTCTTAGACATTTAAAAGGTGTTTCATCTACCAGCAGGTGCTAAAGACAGGAAAGCCTTACCCAGTGATCAGTGCCTTCCCTCCCATGGACAGAGCAATGGGTTCTGATCCTCATCCACAAACCACAAGACTGGTGAGCAGTTTTTCTAGCAGAAAACATAGAAGAATTTGCCTTAAAAAAGAAACTACTCTTGTCTTTTAAAACCCTTTAGAAATCCACTTGTTAGTCTTTTCTTCATGTTTCCAATTGCAGAGATGCTGAGAATTACAGTGCAATAGGCAGGTTTGAACTGTGTGTGTGTGACATGACACACTCCTTTTGCAGAGGTGCAGTCAACTTACACAGAGAGGAACAGCATTCGTAATGATGGCATCACAATGTTTTAGGGGAATACAATAACATTCAACTCCTGTACCTCAAGTTCTTGAGATTAAAACTGTTCAAACCAGTAAATAACCATGTTTATAACAAAAAAAATTATGTACTTGATTGTTCCATAATGGCACCAAATACAGTGTCCAAATTTGGGGATCCCACGTAAAATATCCTGTACCAGGAGCTCATAACAAGAGAGAAAATTCACAGCTGAGCCATCTCTAGTACTTGCCCGGCTGTGCCCCCTCCGTGCCCATGTCCCATCTCTGGCAACAACCCCTCCCCTGGCCCGGACAGCTGTCCCAGACCCCACAGCCCTTTGCCTGGCCCTGTGCTGGGTGTGCCCCGTGCCAGGCACAGCAGAGTTCTGGGGCCCTTCCCCTTACTCCCAGTGTCCTGAGGACACCACTGTGCTGGGAGCACCAGGACAGGAGGACAGATCCTGGTCAGCACAGCGAGGCCCCACCAGACACTTCAGGAGCCGGGCAGGGCTGTTGGCTTGCCCGTGCCCTGAGCCTCTCCCTGTATCCCTGAGGAGCCAGGTTCAGTCTAACCAGGGAGGTGGATGAAAGGGATCACTCACTCATTTTGTTACATCACAGCACATTCCTCGGACCCCAGGCCTCAGGGGCTTTACTGAACTTGCTGTGTGTTACACTCACTTGGCTGTCTCATTAAACACTACGTTTGGCAAATTCTACCTGCCTAAGGCCTTGTCTACACAGTAAAGCTTCACCAAAGTTTTGCACACCCAAGGTCAACTCAGGGCATGGAAAACGCACATCCTGTAGCTCACACTATTACAGTGGTGGGACTCCAGGGACTGACATTAATTGTGCCAGCAGCAAAGTCCAGGGCAGTGCACCTTCTGCTGCTTAGGAAGGTGAAGTCCTTAAAGCAGCAGAATAGGCTGTGGCTCCATGAGGTAGTCTGTCCTGGAGCCACAGCACCATAAATAACTTTTGCTGGGTGCACAAGACATACTAACTGCAAGCTCTACTTGTACATTCCCATCTAGCTTCTCTTTGTTCACTTTCCTTATACTCCTTCCTTATACACTGTAGAGCTCCCTTGCCTTTACTTTGGGAAAGACTCACAGTTGCCTCAGGATGTAACAGAAATTCTCTGTGAATTTTTCATGTTGTGTTTACAAAATACACAGGTTAAAACATGCTTTTGGAGCTCAGTTTCTTGCAGGTATCAATTATATGAAGGCTCTTTTTGTTAAAAAACTATCAACATTTCACTGGGGGAGAGATGTTCAATACCAAGAATGCAAACTGATGGGAGTCAAGGGAGCCAGTGACAGGCAAAGAGGGCAACACCAGGTCTTTGGGATTGTCACTGACACATCATGACAAACATTCCCAAACATGTTCTGCACAAAATAAACTGTGCCCTTTCTCCTTAAAATAAACATCTTTGATATACTTACTGAAACCAGGAATGTGCCATTATTAATGATAATGTAGTGCAGGAGACAGCTTTTCTTAAGGTTACCCAAAATATTTTTGCTGCTACATCAGATGTATTGTTGGAGCTCACCAAACCCAGAGCTGTGGTGCACCTGTTTTCTCTCAGACACATCTTATTTTTCTTCCTTGGAAGTCCCAGCTGGCGTCCAGGTTTTCTTAAATTGCTACCAGAGCTAATTGCTAAATTGCTACCAGAGCAATGCCCCAGAAGATGGGGAGCTGCTTTCTGCAGTGAAAGGTGAACAAATGGGGGTTCACCAGAATGGCCAAAGAGATGGAAAGAGCTGCTGCTCAGAGCAGCCCGGGAAGGAAGAGGGGATCAGCAGCTGCAGCCAGGCAGCCAACCACAGTAGTTTCAGGGGCTTTGATTTGGGGGTTCTCAAAGCAGGAAAATTTTAGTGAGGCTCAGGGGAGAAAGGAGTAGCTTGGGGCTGGTAAAAAGCTGGCAAACAGGTGGTTCTGTTGGGAGTCACTCAGCTATGAAATCACAAACCCAGGGAAAATATTTACTGAAGCCCAGACTTACTCCACCTGAAGGCACAGCAGGCAGCCTGTTTTCTTCATTTGTTTTTTATTTCTTTTGCTTGTTTGGATGCTCTGTGATATTATTCCAATATTATTTTTAGGTGGTTTCTTATTTAAGAAGACACTGCATTCGGCCTAATTCAGTCCAGCCTGGGACTGCTACTCCCTCACAGAAAAATTAATCTCACACTGGTAACTGCAGCAAATCCAGCAGCAGAAAGAACAAATGGCAAAAGCTAAGGATTTTGAACTTGCATCCAGTTAGGGAAGAGAAATGGAATCCACCTCAGTCAGCACACTCGCAACGTGAGAACAGCTTTGTTGAAACACTTAGAGAGAAATTATTGACCACAAAATCCTGCATCTGGTTAAAAACTACAATAACAGCAAAGAATACCACCACTAAAACCCTGTTCTGAGGGGCTTATAATACTAAAATACTAATGATAACTTTAAAATTTAATTAAATCTGGACAATTGTATACACACAGATTGGAAAAGACTGATATTCATCTCAAGAGGCAGTATCAGCGTTTTCACACTCTGGCTTCAGGAACCACGTCAGGAAATCAAACAAATATTATTCCATGTGTGCAGTGAACTTCTTTCTTCTTGTAACAAGCAAACAAAAATTATTTTCTTAATAAACATACAACAGACAAAAGCGCTACTGAGAAAGATCATAAGACTAAGAAAAAAAACCAGTACTATTGATGAAAACAAAGCTTTCCTCCTTCCAGTCAGGAGTGGCTGGGATTGACACACGTGGATGGCTTATGGCTGGTGTCCCACAGAGGCAGCTTTGCAAGGTGCTGTGTGGATGGGATGGAGATGAGCACTTCATGCTGCTGGGGAGACTTGGAAAATACCCAGAAGGAATAAAACCAAGCAGATGATGCAACCAGACATGTATAGGCTCAAAACGCCCAGTCAAGGCTAGGTAGGAATTTTATTCAGGGGTATGATCTCAGGAAGAAAACAGCATTGCAGGAGAAAACTTACTCAGGCTGATACATTCCAAGCCTTGGCATTTTCCAGCAAATGCACTGCTGAAGGGATTTCAGGGAATACCACCGAGAGCCTGTACTGCAGGGCGTGCTCCCTGCACACTGAAATGGGGGGGTATTAGAGGGGACCAAACTGGATGAAGGCCTCAGTCCCACCACACTGGACACAGGTTGTTATCTCCAGGAACCCCAGCACAGTCAAGTCACGTTCAACTTTGTCTGCATCCCCTTCCCATTGGTTTTACAGCTGAAAGAGAGGATGGGACACTGCACTGTCAAGCAAGGAAAATAGCACTAGAGATGAGTTTTAGGATAATTTTGGGGTAGGTTCTTTTCTTAGAAGTCTTCAATCCAAAGACGATTAGTTAATACCAGACTAAACCACACTGAAAACACACAGGGCATTTGTTGCATTTTTCTAAGCAGCCCACCATATCTAGATTGATAATTGCCACTTTCCCTACGCTTATTACCTCCCTTATCTTAGGGAATGGAGTCCCCAGCAAGCAAGGTTAGTCTCCTGTGAGAGTTGTTACATTACCAACAACAATAAACAAGCAGTAATCATTTTAAGATTTAAAAAGGGGTTCAGGGAAATACTCCTTCCCTGCTTTCATTTTCAGGAAAAGAAAAAAAGATTCTTCAGGGGAATTAAGGGGGAGAGGGCAATTCTTCCCTAGAGGTTCAAATATATCTCCCAGGCAGCACAAAAAAAATGTTGGTATTCTGTACCACCCAGTGCCTGCCCACTTCTATGCTTGATTACCCCGATAAATCAGAAAACCTGTTTGTTACAGGCTCTCCTTCCATTACAGCTGTTGCTCTGGTTAACATCTTCTGAATCATCCAATTCATCAGGATCACATACATGGGGCTTTAATCCTTTGATTTTTTAAGTTACTTTGTTCTGAATTTTTCGCTTCATCCCCTCACTGACAGAGAAACTGAATAAAGATGAATAAGTCAGAGTAGCATTGTTTTTCTCCCCTGCTTTTTATTTTGCAAGGGAAATAGGAAGGGGGGACAGGGTAACTCTCCATTTCACAGTTCTTTAGTGGTGTCACTCAGCCCTGATGGTGCAGCCTGAAACTTGAAGAGTCTGAAAACAAGTGCTGAACTTCGGAAGTACAGTCAGCCCCACTGTGTTCTCACAGATATTGAAATGCTGTTTTAAAAAAATGTATATTAAATAGACAAATAACTTCATGGTTATTCCAAGCCCTCCATCACTGCTATGTCTTTCAGTACTAATTTCTGTAAATGGAACAAACCTGGGAATTGAGTTCCAACCGAAGTGTAACAGCTTCATAAATTACAGGGAGTGTCGGAGCTGGGACGGGAAATGGGGAGCGCAGTAGGTCAAACGATTGCTAATGGGCTCTCGAGTCATTTACCTGCTCAAATCAAAGTCAGGCCTGAGTACAACACTGGAAGGACACCAGAGAATGTGCTCTACAGCACTGCTCCTCTCAGCAGGGTTTTAGGATGAATGCACCCAGTGACCCCCACGCTCATCTCCATGCCCCCAGCAGGCCCTCCCAGCAGGTCTCCAGGCTGGCTCACTCAGGGGGACTCCCCAGGGTAGTGCCAAGTGAAGAATATGCTTTGAGAACAGTGACAACACAAACCTGCACCCCTTTGGGAGGCTTCAGCAGCCAGGCCACCTCCTCCCAGGGAGGGCTGAAGCAAACATGGACTGCTCTCTGGAGAAACTCCCTTCCTGCCCTGCCTGCCCAGAATCCAGTGTGTGGGAATCCCAGACTCAGCATTGCCACCATGCCATAAATCACAATAACACCCTGTAATCAGGGGGAACACACCGACCTCTCATAGTGGAACTACATTTTTACACAGCACATATATAACATACAAAGGTATGAGAAGAGAGGGATGATGACTAAACCTCATATTGTTCCATGGGTTTACTACTGATCTGACACCCTCTGTTTTGAAAATCAGGCTGTGTATTTCTTTGTAAAAATGAGCTCTACAGAGGTTCCTGAGACTGAATTGTTCCAAGTCTTAGCTGCCTTCAGGATAGATTTCAAACTCTAATATAAACTATTTATGAGAGCAAAAAATGAACTTTGATAGAGGAGGAATATCTCTACTATTTTACATACCTTGTGCTGGATAAGACTCACACCAACGTTTATAAATTCTTTCGGAAGAAAATACCACAGCCTTCCTTTTCTATCCTCCTCACCTGCTTTTTTCCATCTATTTTTTTCTCCTTTCAATGAAGGCAAAATCTTATGGCATTACAGGAAAGTATTTTCTGACCAGTAGAGTGGACTCAGCATCTGAATCCAAAGTACCTGCCTACCCATGTTATGTCAGAAGGAACAAGTCCTTAATTATCGAGTTCCTATAACTATGATCAAGGATTTGCTTCTGATGAATTTCCCAAGAGTCATTAGCAATATATGGGTACAAAAAGAAAAAATCTATGGCATCAAAAAAAGTATAATTTCTGGCCTGTCATCTTTAAGGCAGAGAAAGACAGACAAAGAAAACATGAATAAAGAAAAAAATAAAGCATATACACAAGCCTTCCTTGAAAAATCTGTCTGGCATTTGCTACAGAAAGATTTAAATGGCTGCTTTTGATTGACTTTATCTGGTGTATTAAGCTCCCATTGAAAATATTTTGTGCTAAAGGCTTTGAGCTCTTGTGCTGATTGGCCAGACTTGCACAGGATAAATCTCACGTGTAGTGGAAAACCATAAAATAATCAGCTAAACTTGAACAGAAAGAATTTTGTGAAGATCTTCAGAGTCAAAGAAACCAGTTTTTCCACCATATCTCTTCACCCCAGAGTTTTCACTGAATTAAACTGATTGACAGCACAGGTAGCTGCATTAACACTATTAGAAATACGTTAGTAAAAAACATTTCCACTCTCAAATGGCTGATGAGAAGATAATATTGGTTTCAAAAGAAGAGAGTACACTCCTTTTATCAGAAAACACCACTTATTTGCTATTGTAGAAAAATTCCCTCAAACAAAACAGAGATTCCAAAGAAGCACAACATCCACCTTCAGCTGGGGAACAAACACAGGCCAGGGCTAAATAACAACCCTAAGGATAGAGAGACAAGACCCACACTAAGGGGGACAAGAATACAGCCCTTAGAAAGGGGACATAAATAGTCCAGAAGAAACATTTATCAGACTGTGATGAAGCTTGGGGCATTGCTCAGAAAACAGCCTGGGAAAGATGACACTTTTTTAGAATCACTTGTTGAAAAGGAAGAAAAACAAAAAGTACCAAATAGCAACACATGCCTGAATATCTGACTTCAAAAAGAGAGATTGGACTTGGTAAATGTCACTATTATCCTTCAGAAAACAGGAAAGACTTTTTATTTTAAGTCCATAATTAGACTTCAATGGAAAGTTACATTGTAAGCTCAAGAAAATTGCCAAACTTTCAATGCAATGTGAAGAATAGTACAATCTTTATTCAAGTCTGGTCTGGACACATGTTATATTTTAACAAGTACTTTGCACTGGAAAAGTTCTCAGTCACAGCAAATTTTTAGTACCATTGGAACCAGATATTTCAAACTATGTAGAGAAACAGATCATTGTAAAAGAGACATCAAAATTTTACCTCGAAGCTCTCCAAGGCACCCGAGTACCATGGGGATAATAACATGGGCCTCCTGCTGACCTCCCTGTCCCCCACCCCCTGGGACTGTGGGCTCTGGAGTCCCCTGGGAGTGTCCCTGGCTGATGGAGGCCTCAGTGAACGCTGGCTCCTCATCCCATCAGCAGCAGAACTCTGTGCAGTTGGCAGTCTGTCTGCCAAGGAGGTCAGAACTCACTCAGCTCAGATATTGAATTTCCTTTCACCTCTCCAGAGCATGGCCTTTCCAACTCAGGGTTAAGCTTGTTTGCAATTCCAGGGAAGTGAATTGCTGCTATTGCTGTTGTCTGCGCTGTGCATGGCTTATGAACAAAGAACTCTGGTTTCTAGGGCTCTTGCAGCTCTTTAGTCACTCCCTAAATGAAAATTTCCTGAAATCCAACCCTCAGATCTGAACTTCTTGAAAAGTAGGGGATGAACAGTCTGGATTTAAATCCTCTGAATCAGGTACCATGCTTTGTTTTTAATTTATCCAGACCTTGATTCAGAAGAAACACAGATCTGATTCTAGCATGAACAAACCAGAGTCTCATCTTGCAAAATATCATCCCAAGCTGACAGAACCATCCATGAGGGAGAAACTCCGGTAAGATTTCTGACACCTTCTACTCAAATCTTGCAAGAGAGAAGGCAAGACTTCAGCAGTCAATAATCCCAGACTCAGCCAGATCAGTCTGAACATGCAGACCCAAGCTAAGCATCAGCTCTTCAGGAACTCTGCAGTCCCATAGCACCAGGAGCTGGACACTCCTGCAATCAACAAAGCCATAAGCACTTCATTAAAAATCGCAGGGTCTTCCCCCTTGCTTGAACACAGTAGCAACAACGTTAAGATATACTTTAATACCATGTACTAGTGCAGACATTCCATGAACACCTAATCCTGCTCAGAAGACCTTTATTAAAGTTTAAATATAGCTGCCATTCTCTGCTACTTTCTAACAGGTCAAGACACTCTCTCCAGAGGCAGTTTTGATTTTCCAGACAGTCAGGATGTACAGTGGTCAGACAAGAACCTGAACTTTGGGAGCTCTGCAGCATTCCCTTCAGTCATCAGAAACCAGTTCTGATGGGTTCAAAAGGAAGCTGTATCAGATGGGACTCATGGGAAGTTACATCAGACTTTCATTTGCCCAAAGAAGGTCAGCAAGTCAGAGTGTTCAGAGAGAGCATGCAAAACATGGCACATATTGCAGGGTGTGGATAAAGAGGAAGGATCTTTCATAAGAAAGAAAAATAATTGACATGGCATATTTCATCTGACTGCAATTTTTCTCTATTTCCTGAAGAAACCAAAGCACAGAGAGAAATAACAATTTGCACACATTCTTGCACAGCGAGTGTATCAGAACACATATCTCCTGCAGATCCTCTCTCTCAGTTTCTCCATTGCCTGGAGATGAATGCACTGGGACCCCCTTCTCCTAAATCTGCTTTCCGTGTTATTGTGTTTATGTTTGTTACCCCATTGCTCAAAAACTGAAGCGTTTCTGACTGCTGGTCTTTTTAGTCCCACTGCTCTTCAGTTCCAGCTGGGAATGCATTTACACCCTGGAGCTGATTCGTAGGTCAGAGACACAGGAGATTGCAGTGTGAAGCAGCAAGGCCTCCTGGCTGACTTCCCAGGGAAGAGGTGGATCCTGTTCTGGCACACCCAACACCTGTTGAGGGACACCGAGCTCATAGGGTAGGGGGTGCTGGCCCAGCCTCTCCTGACACTCCATGAGGAGATGGCCTCCTTACAGATTTGTAAGTGCTGACAATTCCAACATTTATTTCAGCTTCTTTGCAGAAATTTGGTGCTAAAAAGTGCAAAGTCCTGCACCTGGAACAGGGCAACCCCTGGTATCAGTACAGGCAGGGGGATGAAGGGACTGAGAGCAGCTCTGCTGAGAGGGACTTTGGGATGCGTGTGGATGAAAAGCTCGACACGAGCTGCCAATGTGAGCTGGCAGCCCAAAAACCACCCGTGCTTTTAATTTATTTTAAATTTTCAAATTATTATTTAAATTTTTTATTTATTTCCCCAAAAGCAGCATGGGCAGCAGGTAAGGGGGCATTCTGCCCCTCTGCTGCACTCTAGTGAGATTGCACCTGCAGTGCTGTGCCCAGCTCTGGGCACAGTGTAAGAAAGACATGGACCTGTTGGAGCAGGTCTGAAGGAGGCCATGAAGATGCTCCAAGGGCCGGAGCCTCTCTGCTCTGGAGACAGACTGGGAGAGCTGGGGGTGTTCTCCTGGAGAAGAGAAGGCTCCAGGGAGACCTTATTGTGGCCTTTCAGTACTTAAAGGGGGCTTGTAAAAAAGATGGGAACAGACTTTTTTTAAGAGGTGCCAATAGGGCAAGGGGGAATGGTTTTAAACTAAAAGAGGCTAGATTTAGACTAGATATAAGGAAGACATTTTTTATGATGAGGATAGTGAAACTCTGGCACAGGTTGCCCAGAGAAGCTGTGGATACCCCACCCCTGGAAACATTCAAGGCCAGGTTGGATGGGGTTCTGAGCAACCTGGTCTTACTGACGATATCTCTGCACATTGCAGGGGGGTTGTACTAGATGGCATTTAAAAGTCCCTTTCTATCCAAACTATTCTATGATTCTATGAAAAAAAAAAAACCTCCAGTCTGCAGGTAACAGCACTACCTATGTTTGACAATGGAAGTGAGATTGAATCACCATTTATTATTTGTAGCCAGGTATCATCTGTGCCAGATTTCTGTACACTGTCAACACACACTCTACCGAAGACTAATTGGCAATAATGAAACAGCTAAGCATGTTTTGACAGCACAGCAGAAGCCACTCATGACAGCAGTACAATCCCCTAACTGCACACAACCGCCCGGAGTGAATTCTGGGGGTAAATGGTGTCCCAAACAGGCAGAGAAGAGTGGAACCCACAAATCACACTGGTGCCTTCAGCCTCAGATGAACACCCTCTCATTGCTCTGGAGAAATCAAGCTCAGCATCCCTGTCCTTCAGCCCCTTCACCTCCTCACTGAAATTGCCAATAAACGGCTTATTGTGGTACTGCCAATAAACAAAAACAACCATTCAAGAAACCTCTTCTATTCATCTCCCCAAAAAAATGTTCACCAGTTCTTTTCACATCAGTTACTATAACACAGGAAGGTGGTTTTATTCAGCCAAGAGTTTGGGTGGAGGTTCATTAGGGTGAAAACTCATGCTGCTACTTAATCACCTCTGCAGTCTGAACCTCCTCTCCCTTTCCTATCTCAGTATCTTTAAAACCTTCTACAACGTGTATAAGCCTGAATTCTCATACCAGTAGGAAAGCTAGCCCAGGTTGAGAGGCCTATTTAAAGTGAGAGATGAATGCACCAGAAATTCTATTCTGCTGTTGAAAGCACGCTGACCTTGAGGCTCACAATAATGCCCAGAATTAGCTTGTCAGCAGCCCAGAGATCCAATCTGAGTTTTCATGGAACTGTTCCCAGAGTAGGTAGATAATGCCCAATCTTCAAAGTAACTATGTCTCAAGTTTATCAAACAAGCAGAAAAAAAAGTGACACACCAAAGGGTCTATTCACTAAACAGTGGCTTACACGAATCGGCCAAGCATGTGAAGATCTATTTTTCTTGCTTGGGTGACAGAAATGTTGCACTACAAAGGGCAAGAATACAACTTGCAAGTAGATTAGGTGGGTTCAGCATGGACAGAATGAATTATTTCAGCCCAATCACAAACCTACTTTGAACATCAGAGTTTAGAATTTAATTCAAGTATTAAACTCAGATTTGATTAGCAGAGACCGAGAAAAGGAGAACTAGGGAGAAGAAAAAGGCACTAATGAAAAATGTCCACTGTCTCAGCAGCTCAAGAGAAGTAAATTCTCTTAAGCCACTGTAACACATGCTGGACATTCCTAATCTATGAATGAAAAATTGGATGCTTCAGGGTTTATTTAAACAAAATTTAAACCTCCTTGAAGAACCAAAAAACTACATCATAGGCTTGACCCACATGAAACAGGCATAAGGCCCTGTAGTTTGGTGGGTCTGTAAAAACAACATAAAATCCCTACGAGTTCTCCAATGCAATGATGACCTTTTCTACACTTCAGGTGAAGCCTGGATGTATTTGGAGCACAGAATGAAGAACAATCAGCACCTCAAGTAGGGGTGGTTAAGCCATCCTTAGCACAAAATTAGCATAAGTACTCCTGAAACAGGCAGTGAGGACAAACCCTGATTCCTAGCAAAGCTTTTTCTGTCCACAGAGGAACAGATCTTTCAAATCTGAGTGTGATTGTATGCAGGTTGCTGATGCTCTGTCCACACACAGATCCTTTCATTGCTAACTCTTTTGCAAAAGGGTCTGTAGTTATGTTCCAGGTGAGTTTACACTCCAACCCTCACTGTGTTAGCTCCATACATTGTACTCTTGGCTGCCACACAGGCTTGGTACACTAGACACAGCTTTCAAGTAAGTTACTGCTTCTAAACTCTTCATAATGAATAATGTAATCTCACATAATTTTGTTCATCTCAAAGCACCAGTTGAGACAGTTTTCAGCCCTTGGTGCCACTTCTAGACTTATCAGTCCGCCACTCTTGGAGGTTCCTGCTTCTTCTCTTTCTCTTCTTAGCTGAATATCATGTACAGGTATCAGAGAAGACCAGTTCCTTGCAGTTATAGTAATATCAGAATATTTAGGGGAAAAGAACAAAAGCACAAAATCAACACAAAACATTTTCCTTCAAAATTAAAATACTTAGAAAAATGATTTGCTCATAGACTTGAGTCATGCTATTCTTTGCTGTTCCCATTTGCCGTAATTAGAAATATTGTTACTGAGAGAAAGAAAAAACACACAATTCACACTAGTAAATACCAATGCAAAGAAGCAGCAAAACAGATTGGGTCAAAACTGCAGCCTGAATGCATTTGTTTCTCTCTATAATAATGATTACTATTATTATAGCAACACCTTGTACTGAGGATATGAAAACAAAATCCTCTCCCAAGAAATGACTCATTGTCTCTGTTCCCAACTATCTGTGAGATTCCTTGGAAGGAATTTGAGATCCTCGATGCATAACACTTTTTCATCCCAAAAAGCTGTCAGACACTGCAGAGCTGCAGGGCAGTGTTTTACCACAACCTCCCCTCACCTCCCGAGAGCCACTGCAGCCTTGGAGCAGAGAAAACACCTCTCCACTTCAGATTAGGCTCCAAACATTTCTAAGCATCTTCACTGAGAATGACAGAGAAATTCCAGGATATTAAAAGGCAGGTCAAATGAACTGTGGTTCTGAGCCAACACCCATTGCACTGTACCAGTGCTCTGCATTAACTTTCTTTATAGTTCACCTTTTTGCCCTCTTTTCCAAGATTATTACAGAGATACAGGACTAAGTGCTGCCTTGTTTCCTCACTCTGTTTTTTTATTATTTGATATAACTTCAGTTATATTAGTCAGAGCTTTTTTCGTGTGTACATTTGACAAGAAACAGTAGTTTAGAAAAGACTACACCATCCTTTACCTCAATTAACTGTCTATACAACAGAAAGCCCATGACACCTTCCTCTTTAGCTGAAATCTTGCTCTTTACAGCAGGGAAAATCTACTCTCTTCCCATTTCAGTTTTCAGATACCACCTTAATTTGGATCTGCCACTGAGTCTTCAGGCAAAGAATCAGAAACACACAAATGCAGCAGAACCTGACCTCAGCCACACTGAGGCTGAGAGCCCCTTCCAGCTTTTGAAACCCCATTTGAACCTCTTCTGGGATTTTGGAAAGATAATACAAAATGCCACAAAATCTGCTACAATGGTCATTTATAATAGTGTCTATGTTCCAAATGCAGTTTCTGGAATACACCCCTAGAAATAAAACAGCTTTTCTTAGGCTTGGCAGGCCTACTGATGTTTCATTTGCACAGACTCAGGACTCACACCATGGCTCCACTCGTGCCCAAATGGCCTCCATCACTCCAGTGTGCTTCACTTAGTGCATGGCATCTACTACCCCCTGCAGAAGTCAAACTGAAAACAGCACTAATAAATAAATAAATAGTGTTTAGCTCTCAATGAGGGCATAAAGTATAAGGTTCAAGAGCCAAAGGGATTATGGTGCACGTGCACTGAGCAAATAGCTGCAAGGTTTCCTAACCTGGAAGAGGTGAAAGGCTTCCTGACCTGGGAGTTTTCAGACAAGGTGGGGAGCTCAAAGGAATGTGCAGTAGCTATGGAACCCACCCTGTCCCCAGCTGGGATGCAAGTCTGAGTGTTGGCAGGAATCTTAAAGATTGCACCCTTCCTGGTGCAAGAGGGAAAAGAGCACATGCAGAAGTTTTCCTCTGAAAAGGGCTTCTTTTTTTTCCTAAGCAGAAAACACAGAAGGAGCACAACCTATTCTTGAGAACATTGCAGGATTATACCTGCAAAGTTCACAGGAGGAAGGAGGGCATCAAGGCACCAAGTAGGAAAATGGACTGCGGAAAGAAAACTGAATTTAGAGGGAAAAAGGGAAAATAGATGGGTCAACAGTGGAAACTGAGGGAAAAAGAAGTGAGAGAAGAATGGGCAATGAATGCAGAGGGGTTGCCTGTACCCTCTTTCCATACGATTTGAGGGGTGTGTCCAGCTCTGAAGGAGCCAGTTTCTGAGAGATCATGGCTGGAACCAGTGCATGAGAAAACCATGGCCATTGTGGATTTTTTTTTTTTACCTTTTCCCATCCTTACTTTTGGGTCAGGGTATTGATGTGCTCTTTGAATTTAAGCTCAGGAAAACAAGTAAATACATAACACACCTGCCTGGCATCCATATGATTTAGCAGAGAAACACTTCTCCTTTTTTTCCTTATTTTAGAAAGTATTTTTTATGCTGACATAAAAGAGAAAACAAATTAATAGACCTTCTGACTTTGCCTCAGAATATCAGACTTGTCAGCTGAGTACTCAGCTGTCATTTACGTTCCAGGTAGATTCTTCTCTGCCAGACTGACAGTTTCAGCACCAGAGATCCCTCATCATCTTGAGTAAATAATTAGTCTACAGCTTAATTTCAAGGTAGAAAGTTATTTCTTTTAAAAACACCATCTACCCAAGAATAAATTACACCTAATTCTCATTCACTTAGGAAGGTGTCATCTGGTTTCAAGGCTTCAGAGCAAACATACAGCTGAAGGCACGAGCACAGCATATCGTGTGCTCCACAAAAACCACTCCCTGACTGCAGCACCCAGAACACCTACTGCTCAAAACTGTCTTATGCACTTAGTGTCATTGAGCATATCATTCCTTGAAGGTGGAAAATAATTCACATTTTAGTCTACATGGACTTTAATGACTTTCCACCAGACAGGTGTCTTATCTTCCCAGGTTTGATGTATATTCTAAGTACTGTAAAGTTAAGGGTGTTCAAGTTTTGCTAGGTCTTGACATTCTCAAAACCAAACCAAACCAACAACAAAAAATAAACAAAGAGAAAACGTCAGAGGCAGCCGTGCTTTAATCCACTCCTGAATTTTTTTACTTGAATACATAGGCCAAATTCTGCAAGCCATCTTTGTGGCTGTCTCTTCAAATTACAGAACCCCATGTCAGCTGCAGCAATTGAAAATGCAACTGAGAATAGAGCTGTTTCAAGGCCAGCCAAGCTGATACTTCATGTAATCTTTCACAGTGATGAGATCATATTCTACTACCAAGCTAACACTATAATCAAGATAAGTCCCTGTTTTAGAGGGGCCATGACTGACACATTCCTTCCCTCTGCCTTAAAGGCACAATCCTGCTTCTACAGCAATCAAGTGTCCAATGTTTTTTCTATCATTTCTTCAAATTTGAGGGAAAAAAAATTATTTTGCCATTATGAATATATATGAATATATATGAAAAATAGAAGAGTAAGCTAGTTTAATGAATAAAATACCCTTGAAATCCCAGGTGAGATTTTAACTTGTGGAAATGTAGCTCATTTCCACAGCGGCCCACACTGCACTTCAGCCCGAGCTCGTCGCTGCCTCAACATCCGGGAAAGGCTCTGTTCGGAGCCGTTCCCGCAGTGCCTTCCACGGGAGGCTGTGTGTGCTCAGGAGCCCCCGCAGAGCTGGCACTGCACATCTGCACCTCAGCTGGGACTGCTCGCCCCGGGCTCACCCAGGCAGAGTGACTTGTCGATCTGCAAACACACAAATGTGTTTGTAATTAACAGAGTCGTTAGTTTACTGTACATAAATCAGGGAGAGGGAAAGATACTGGTAAATGAAGACAGCTATCAAAGGAATTACTTTGCTTCCAATTAGGCTTCATAAGGAAAAAGCCTTTTCAATGACCGGTTTCCGCTGGATCTAACTAGATGCTCTCATTTGTTTTGCAGGGGTCCAAAGATTAGCCCTTCATTAGGGTAAAGTTAAGTGAAATTACTAATTTAAAACTCATTCCCCTACTCCATAGATTTTGTCTTGCTTTTAACTGAGAGGATTTGCTGGTAGGTCATTTATCTTCTCTGACAGATGCTGCTGTTTAGCTCTGATCACTATTTAAAGTGCATACACACTCTAAACCAAAAGATTTCAAAGAAATTTTATGTCATGGAAACAAGAAAAAATGGCAGTTTGATAATGGTGTGGATTTTTCTAAGACATTATCCTGCCACAGTAATTAGCCAGCTATATTCTGCTTGTTACAAACTCTTCTTCATTTTCCTTTTTTCCCTGTCTGTTTTATATTTCAGACATAACACTTACAACTAAGCAATCACTCACATCAAACAGGCATAGTCAGTATCTGATAAGGTTGATAGATTGCCAAAAACCTCTTAGGAAGCACTCTGAAAATTCACATAGGTAGACTGGACACACAACAAACTTTCCTTCCAAAAAGTATTAAATAAAAGCAGTGCAAGTGAAAAACAGTAACTCTCTCAATTTGTGGTCCTTAATATAATCTTTTCTCCCCTGACACAGCTTTTTTTTTGTTGCAAACCATGTTTTGGAAGGCTTTGATGAGGAAGAAAGCAACTACTTCTACAATCATATATGAAGGAATGACCTAATTAAAGTCTACTAGAAGAACTGCTTCCGTCCTCTCAGACTTATCCCATCTCATCACAGTTCCTGATCCACTTCCTGGCTCAAATGGCCAAAGCCTGGGTGTTTGGGGCAGCCATCCTGTGTTAGCTCTGCAGAGGCAGCAGCCACACTCAGGTGGGTAAAAAAAGAACCATCTCTCTCTAAGATGTAAAGTTCTTGGGCATCACTGCAGGTCACCCTGCTGTTACTGAGACGTGAATGGACACAGCCAGTGCTATTCACTCACTCTCGTCACACAGAAAGGCCTCAGTGGCACATGTTACCTCTCTTCTCTGGACTTTGATACTGAGAGGGTCTCCCTTTCCCAAAGAAAGCTGAGCAGGAACACGCTGATGTCGTTTTGCAGCCCTGTGCTATTTGATTAAATCCCCATTTGCTGCGTTCCTTTGCCACCCCTTTTCTCAAGGCTGTATCTCTCACACAGCTGTTCCACATTGAGTAGGGGAATTCATTTGGAGACTCAGGAAAGCAATAGCTTGGCAATTCCAACACTGCAAAGGCAAAGCTGAAATGCCTTTATGCAGCACCTGCTGAGGGGACCTTTTACTGCTTTCATAATATGGAACAGGAGTTTGGCCCCAAGGGGAGGATCTCACCATACACACGCAAAACCCCAGGTTCTGCCTCATTATAGTTATTGGTCTCCCAATTAACTTGCTTCCTGTGAGAGCTGGGAGGAAGGCATTTTGCTCACTGAGATTTCAGGCTCTACAGTTTGTGAAGTTTTCTGCTTTAAGGACTGTGTATGTCCCTAATTGGTCTTTGTCACTAGAAATTCAAAATACTTTTCCTAGGCCAGTTGCTGCACACAGCATCACATGCTTTTTCCAGAGAGGTGAACTGAGGCTTGGGACAGAACATCCTATCACAGTGTGCAGGGTGTCCATAACCCAGCCCAGTCCTCAGGACTCAAGGCACTGTGTGCATTCTGCCTCTACACAACTTCTCTGACTGCCCAGGTATCACATAAGTATTTGTACATGTCTTTAATAAGGAGTGACAGAAATACTCATTCCTGGAAAGGTTCTCTGTTTGAGAACATATCTGGAATGCACAGTCTTCTGTGAGTTTAATCTAGGTCATTTAAATGTCTTTGGTACATCATTCAGAGTTGTCCCTTGGCAATACCATCTGCAACAATAAGATATTACGTTTGTAATTATATTAACAAACATAAAAATGCCTGAAATAAAACTTCTCCTCTAAATAACCTGTGTAATGCTTGCAGACTACTAAGCATAAGCAGCACCTATACTGTAGCACATACCTACAAAGTGTTAAACTGTGCCATTGTAGTAAAACTGTCAGCCTTGATTATTTAAAAGGTGTCTACCTGCAGGCTTTGCTTTCATTCCCTCTTGTTGTTAGTACATCCCACATGTCTGACCAGACTGGCCAATGCTCTGTTCATATTACACTTGGCCCCTGCTCCTGATTTATCAGCCACAGAGACAGAAGCTTGGCTTATGCTTTCTGAACAGCAAAGATTTACTCTCGCTGGCATCCCTCTGCCGCCAAACAAAACTGTTGTGTGCGCTTTCCAACACATCCCACCCGTGCCATGAACACACGGCAGTGCTGCAGCCAAGGCAGGGGCTGCTCGGGAGAAAAGATGGGCACCATGCAAGTGTTGCAGTTAACATAGAATAGAGCTGACATTGCATGAGCCATAGTTTCCAAGCTCACTTGTTCCTTCCTGCCCATCACTTTCCTTCAGCTTTTTCAGCTCTGTATGCAGCCCCCATTTCATTCTCCACATCTGCAACTCCCATTTGAACTTGAGGCTAGCCCACATTCATTCCATGCATCACTGAAAACAGGAATACTATCTAGTCAATCTCTACCCCAGAGTTAAACAATTTATACAGCCTTCACACCATGGCAGAAAGAATGTTTATGCAATCTTCATGTTTCTATTAAACATTAACATGCATGAAGCAATGTGGGCTTATTGTCCCTGATGGACATGGGGGAGTCAAATACTCTTAAAATGTTCCAGAATTTGTCCTTTCACAACCACTACAATAACTTGAAAATTTAAAGGGAGCTTTGCCTCATTCAGTAGCTTTCAGCAAGAGTTTTTTTTAAAGCAAAACACGCTTTAAAATAACCCAGTCCAGATTATCTTTGATGTGAATCTATAGCTGAGATTTATATTGCTTTTCCATATTAATTAGATTAGCCAAAATTTTTAATACCATTTTGCATGCCTTGGAGAGGCAGAAAGATAAAGATTTAATTTTCTCTGAATAGGTCATTACTAGCTGTGAAATTGCTACAGCAAAGCTCTTTGTGGTCTAGCTGTATTTGTTCTGCATAATGAACAGAATGCCAGTGGTTTCCATCTCCATACAGCTCCCACTCAGGGCACTCCACAGACACAGCTGACTACCTTTGCTAGTTAAAAATGGAGTTACCAGAGGCAAAGAAGATTTAGTGGTCAAAACCCAAGTCTGTGGCAGAGTCAAGAATAGAATTTCAAGCTTCTAAACTATTCCCAAAGGCCTGTTTTAACCACTCCACAGCACAGAGCCGGCAGGGAGCAACCACAGCCCGAGTGCTGCACCAAGGGGAGCAGCCTCTGCAGTGCTGTGGGACATGGGAACATGCACAGAGCCTTCCCAGCCCCCAGAGCTCCACGGAGCCTTTCCTGTGTCATAAGAGAACAAATGCCTGAGACATTATCTGCCCGTTCCAAGAGTTCAGAGAATGTGTATGACATCATGGGCATGACTGCCCCACTAATCACATTATATGCTGTTTAACTTAACACTGCTAAGCTTTGTCTGATAACATTGTAAATACCATTTTATTGTAAATTAGATTATACAAACCTCCTCAGAGTTTAGGTCAGTTCTTGTGTGAGGTCCTTGCTCCCCCTCCTCTCTGCTCCCCCAAACTGAATCTTTTGGGTGACTAAGGCAGGGCATTTCTACAGAGGGAAGCACGAGAAGAAACAAAGTTTAAGCTGTTATCTTTTTTAAGTCAGCACTGCAGATTGCAGTGAATGGACAGAAGACTCCACACATCTGTTCTTTTTCTCTCTCTTCCCTTGGAATAAAATCAATAGGTTTTGTTTTTCCCTTCAATCTGGCTGGATTTCATTACAATCTGCCTGTGAGGTAGCATATACTTGAGAGATCTATCATTTCTTTCTCTCAGGCCGAAACTGAGTTATCCCAGTTGGTAGCCATGGTGTTCTTCTCCTGGCCTTAAGGTTTCTGATTTGTTTACAAAGGAAACTGAAGAAGTGTTAATTTTATTTTCATTTTTGCATTTGATTCTGTTTTTTCTAATGAAAGAACCAGACTCCAACTACGCTAAACCATAACCCCAACATCAGCAAGATCTTCAAAGATCACACTGAGACTTCCCAGTTTCTGAGGGTATTTTAATTTTCGTGTTTTGACACTCTTAATGCTGAGGGAGATATCTGAGAAGTTTTTCATCTTTTAGGAGACCTCAGCAATAGGATTTCCCAACACATTTAGACAAGTACATGAGAAGATGCTCCTCGTCTTTCTTCCCTAATTTTATCAAGGCCATAAATATCCCATGCTCTTAAGCAAAGGTTTGAGAATCCAGACTTCTGAGGTCTCAGCTACGCTCAGCTCTGGGTTTCTGTCCTCACTACAGTCAACAATGGCTCTCAGTGCCAGCCTGGGTTCTGCTTCCCATCCACATGCAAAACTGTGAGGCTGGTGATGCTTCAGACAGAGCTCCACCACCCAGCACCAGAACTACCAGCTCTCAACACCAAAAGCAGTGTTCTGATTTTTGAAGCTGGAACCACTACTCAGGTAGAACACAGACCAAGCCTCTGTGCTTTCCCCACCTCCTACTCTTAGGACAGATAAATCCTATCAGAATTAACTGAGAAAGAAAACATGAGTGAGGCTCATCCTTCCTGAGCCCAAGAACCACAGGGTGCAGTTGTCTTCCACTAACAGGATCTCTGGACAAAAGAGACTCTGCAGCCGCTCACGCTGTGCTTGTTGCTCAGGGCCCTACACATCCTCAGGGGAACTTTCTTGCAAGACATGGAATTAAGGAATGCTAGCAGCCCAGGGAGGGAAGTAAACACAATCCAGGTGACCGCTCAGACCAAAGCACAGCCACCACAAGTGCCAGTAAGGCACCGGTTAACTGCACTGAAGACAGACTCTCATGTCCTTGAGCAAACCACCTGGCTCCTGCATTCCTGCGTGTTCCCATCTGGAGAAAGGCAACAGCAATGCTGCACAAACACAGCAAAGGATGCTGTAAAATAAACATTTTGAGATCTCACACGAAACTCAATCTACCAGAACTGTGATTACTACATACTGCATTTGGGAAAGGTTAATGCTATAGGAACTGCATTCTGTTAACTCACGATTTCTCGGGACAGATTTTAATGAAACTCATGTTATGAAACTCAAGTAGGTCTCCTGAAAAAAAACACACTTCCTTCTGAAAGAGGGTAAAGCACATTTCAGTGGGTGGCAATCAGATGCAAGCAAGACAGTGCTCTCTTGACTGTGTGCTCCCTATCCTTTGGCCACTTGCAGAACTCACCAAAAATAAACCTCTAGAATGCTTTTCATGGCCCATTCCTTCCTCTCTCCACATAGAGTGATGAAGCAGAATGATTTGCAGGGCAATTGGTTGCTTGATCATGGAATTATCCTACAGTTATCATTTCTCTAATCAAGTTTGCAAAGTACGTGGCTGCTTTTTTGAAAAAAGGGACAAATGCTGCATTTTAATTAACTGATTCATTAGAGAAAAGAACAAACCTAGTAAGGTATAGAGAATTTCTATATAGAAAAGAATAATTACAGAATAATTAGAAAGTCAGTTTATTTACATTTTTAAATGTTTTCCTGTGTTTCTTTATAATTTTCTTTATACAAATTAATCCAGTACTATATAAATGAACTTGAGTAATGTTACTCACATAACAGTTAAACTGAAAAGCTTCAGTCATCCAAAATGCCAAAACTGGAGCCTGTTAGCATAAGCAGGAAAAGAGGGGGTCATAAGTAGGAAAAGGGGGGGGGGGGCTTGTTTACTTTATTTTTCCCTTTTCTCTCCCTCTGCTCTTTATTTTAGGATGTCCCATCGAATCATCCACTTCTAGAATAACTCTGAGCTTAGACTTCCTAACTCCACATCACACACCAACGTATTTCAGTTTATTTCTCCAGTAAGAGAATCAGTGTCATCCCTAAAGACAGATACAGAGATACTGGGCCAAAAGTCCCAGAGCAACTTGACCACAGAAGATTACAGACAGCGTGGCAACGTGTGAATCTGGGCCTCAGCCCGAACAGTTCGCAGCACCAAGGACTGAGGCATTTAAAAACCAGTCCCAGGTGATGAGGCGACAGCAAGAAAGCTCGGTGAGTCTTGGTACTCGTGTTCAATACAGACCTACAGCCCTTTTGCAAGGAGAAGGAATTTAGGGCAGCAGCACAGATGAAAACATGACATGAGGATTAATTGATAATCCTACAGGTATCACATGGCAAATTGCCAGACTATTAACTATGGTATGAAATCCAGCTCATAAATGAGCCTTACTGCAAGAATGAAAGAGAGAATAAGTGACATAACTGGTGACCATAACCAAGAGAAATGGATGTTCAGCACCAGTGATGCTGGAAGCTCCCCACAGACCCAGAATAGGGTCTGTGATGGACTGCTGCTGTGTCCCATTCCATAAATGATCAGGGAGGTGGTGGGTTCACCGTCCCTGGAGGTTTTTAAGATGAGACTGGCTGTGGCACTTAGTGTCATGGTCTAGTAACCATGGCAGTGTTGGATCAAGGGTTGGACTTGATGATCTCCGAGGTCTTTTCCAACCCGGTTGATTCCATGATTTTATGACTCTATGAAATGCTGTAGGCAGGTGGCTGATGACACAAAGCCATTCCCAAAAATGAAACCTAAAATTTATTCAGTGAGTGGATGTTAAAACAGCAAATTTAACTCAAGGTTCACGCATAAAAAGAATGGATGAGGAAAAAGCCATTCTTACCATGCTTCAAATCAGCCATGAAAGAAATCCTGGAGAAGTGGATCACTCTCCAAAACAAACAGCACGGTGTCAGCAGTTGGGGAAAACTGTCCTGTTGGGAATTTCTAGAAGAATGAGGACAAAGCAGAAAATGGTATTATTTCTCTGAATAAATCTAATGCCTATTTCTCCAATACTGAGCACAGTTCCAGCAATTGTGGAAATACAAAGCCACAGAAAGGGCTATGGTGTACCAAAGCTGCACAAGAGGTGTCAGAAAGCCTTAGCATAAGGAAAACTTAAACAAACCAGAGCCGTTCAACCTGGAAAACAAGGATAACAACAATTAAGTTCTAGACATGCTGTTACAGCATGGAAAACGTAAACAGCAATGATTATTTAAAAGTAGTCTTAACAGAAATAATAGGGCACCAACTCAAACTGGCAGGCAGCAAGCAAGTTCAAAAGCAAACAAAAGGAAGTTAATTTTCACACAATGCCTAATGATGTTGTGGAACTCATTGCCACGGGATGTTATGGCAGCCAAAAGGACAAGTGGGTTTTACAAAAACCATTAGACAATTTTATGGAAAAAGGTCCATCAAGAAATACCAAAAACAATGATACAGCTGCAGCCTCCAGCTCAGGAAGGTCTCTTTAACAAAAACCACTGGAAGCTGGGAGGGTTTACAAAAGGAAGTATCACTCCATACTTGTCCTGTTTTCCATACACAGGTTATTAGCCATTATCAAGAGGCAGGATATGGGGCTAGACAGACCTTTGCTTTTTGTGTTTGATCAGTAGTCACTGATGCAGATGTAAACAGATACCGTCTATGGTCATGGATAATTTCATAAAAAGCTGCTACAGTACAAATGTGTGCACTTAGAAGAGTAATATCGTAAATGCCAGCATGTTTTATTTGGGAAGGACTAGAACTGGTTCTTGTATTTAATTTGGTATATTCTGAATTTGTGTTTTCCAAAGAAAGTTATGATGTTATCCTTCTTTTTATTCCCTAATTATAGCAAAAGAGACAAATCCAGTGGAAAGAACTAGCTCCAAATTTCAGCTGTTAGTCAGCAACGACTTAGGTGACTGAGAGTTTAGCATGAGAAACTGGAGAGCTACTGGAGTCACTGCCTATCAAGTTTGTTGAATGTGACCACGCCACAGAGGGGCTTCAAAACACAGACTAAAACTTCCAGCCCTGCTCTAGGTCTAGGGTAGAATTTGAAGTCATGGTAAGCCTTCAACAATAGAGACAAACAGATCTTGTTCCTTACAAACTCCAGCATCCTGAGCATTACGGGAAGCAGAGAGGGAAGTGACTCACCCAGAACTCAGCACCCCACAGCAGCTCTGAGCCTACGAATCGGATGACAAGCCTACTATAACAGATTATACACTACCCTTTTCTTAACTGTTCCTCAAACCAGCGCCAGAAAAACCCCAACCATTAAAAAAGAAGATTACAGTGAAGGCATTTTACCATAATACCCTTATTCTAACTTCTATTTTGCCCCTTGGTTCAACATCTGAGAAGGAAATGCTCCCGTCTTGGCATAAAGTTACATCATAAACTACAAGACAAAGGCACACACCAGATACAAACACTGCAGAGAGAAAAACTGTCTCAATCGGTAGCCTCATGGCAAGCCACACTGCTGTGCAGAACTGAGGGGTAGAATTACACAGGTACATGTTCTCTGGTACACTTGGCCAAATGCCAAAGGCCCAAATGACTCAGTAGCCCTGTAATTCTAGCCCAAATCCCAAGGAAAAAGGTTACAAGTGGAGACGAGATGACTGCATCACTCACCACTTTACCCAATAAAGAAGCCTTTCCCATTCCTCATTCAGCACCCAGCACTCGGAGATGTATTGGCGGGAATAATTTGCGTCAGGATTCCATCCTGTGTTTAGCCATGCCAAGGATAGGTGCAATTTTCCAGGAAGAATAAGTACCTGCAATTTTCAAATGGGACAGAACCAAGGCAAAACAACATACGTGAGGGTCAACGAGGCTCCTCTGTTCATTCACTGTGCTTGTCAGTGACTTGATCCTGTAAGACCAGCTCTCAGTCACAGCAACTCTCCCCAAATGGGAGTTCTCAGGAGTCAGAGCTGAGCCAGAATGGTTCTCTTCCTACTTGTTAATCCATACATGGATTACTAAAACCAGCAGATCCGTGTTTGACACCAAACTAGCAATAACTGGAAAAGGTGGGTACTTCCTTGTTTGAAAATCACATCATTTATTTAGGCCCCTGAACCCAAGACCCAGGTAGGTAAGTCTGGAGCTTTATCCTTAGACCCTTACCTTCATTCTGCCACCAATTCTAAACTGTCCACAAAAACATACATGGACTGAAATTCTGTTGCCTTCCATCAGAAATCCTTCCACAAGGCAGAGCAGTGAGATTCCTCAGGTCAAGGACTCTGGTTTGTCACACACTTGTTAACGCAGTCTCCAGCACAAACAGCGTCTAGGGCCTGGAAGTGGTACTACAAACAATAATAATACTAGCTTAAGTAAAACCAATCAAAGGCAAAAACCAATAAACCACTCTCTGCTCCCCTTAAGAAAATTTTTTTATTCATCCCCTCACAAAGGAGGTTGCCCTATTTATCTGCCAGGAGAGCTCAGACATTCCTTGCATGTGCAGCACAGATGGTCACCACACCACAAAAGGCAGAAGGGCTCATGGTGCACGTGTCTGGTTTCTGGATTACAGAAACCTGGTCAAAGCTGCTGCTCCAGCAGGGCTGCTATGCATCCAAAATCCCAAACAAATACAGAAAACCATCAATATCCTTTGAACAACATCTCTTAGTGGAAAGGGAGACTGTCCGGGGAAAAGGAGCTGCACAGTGACCTTGGTTGTGAGTCTTAATTCCTTAGTGTACATAGATTGTTTTGAGATCCTGAGGTGGAAAGTGCTAAGGAAGCAGAAGTATTGTTTATTAAAGCTCAAGGCTCTGTTATTTCTTTATCCTCAGGTATCCCTTACATCTGATTTTTCATTCATGGCCGTTGCTACTTCAGATTATTTCAGCTGTCTTGATCTTTTCTTTACCAAACGGAATAGCTCCAGGCAGAGGATATGCAGTATCTAGATTTGCTCATTGCATTTATTTATCTTACTCTTTTCTAATTAATTTACTGATTTGATCCCAGTCCTGTTCTTCCTTTGATTTTATAGGCAGATATAAAATGTGGCTGCTCTCCATGGATAGCAATTATTCCGCAAATAAACACCCTTAATATTTTTACTACCTCGCTAAATAGTGTGAAGGAAGGGATCTGCAAACTGTGTATAAAAATCATTGCTAATTCTTCGGAAAACTGAAAGGCAGAGCAGTTTGACAGTAACCATTTCAGTTCCCAAAGTGAACAATGGAAGCTGTAATCAAAGAATAAACCCGGGAGAACTGAAACAAAGCAGAGCAGAAAGTTAATTTTGTAACACTGTGTTCTGTGTCACAAATTGTACACAAGTTTCTGTGCTGTTTTAAGAAATTACTGAGTGCAGAACTGTGTTTTACATAATACATGAAAAAAATTGCTAGACCCGTTTCTGCTTTTGAAGGAGTCACTCTAGCTTTCAGTATTTAAAATAGAAATATGTGTAAGAAATATGTAAAAGCAGAAATCTGTGTTTTCCTCAGCTTAGCAAAACCAGAAATAAACCAGGAAATTAAAGAAAAAAAAAAAAAAAAGAGAAAGCTACCTTTCCACATCCTGTTGTGCCTCAATAGAACACGTTGTACCAGCCTGTACGATTTCTCAATAAAATGTATCGCGGACACTTCAAAAGCTGCCCATAATTGGGAGAGTTAAGTGAGGAATGTCAGCTTGGACGGGGGGATTGTGCTGCTTTTGTTATACATTAGTTAAGCACGCAGGTTTGTGGGTTTTGACTTTATCTTGGATTTCACTGTAGTGTAATTGAACTCTGTTACCTTTTTCAGTATCCTAAGTGTTCCACTAAGTGCTTGTATGGATTTGGGTTTAAGGATATTATAACAGATCCAGAGGCTATTGAAGCCACTGGCAGAAGCCTCTGCACGGTTTGGTTAGTCCTTCAATGTGGAAACTGATTTTTCTTCTCTCTTCCTAGTACCCCTGGGATCAGCCCTCAGACATGTTCAGAAACAGGGATTCAGAAACATGAATTTGCTATGAATCTAGAGGCAAACCTCTCACATACATCAACAAAACCACACTTTACAGAAAGGCATATTTGATTGTAATGTGATCATTCACACTACATGAATTTTATGCATTAAATTCACAGGATTTACAGGATTATGTCCTTAACAGTAATTCTGGATTTGGGGTATCCCATCAGCTGTGTCTGCCCCGTCCCCATCCTGTATCACTGTCAGTTTTACGAAGGCACAATTTATTTCCCACAGTTATCTCATCACACCTAAGTTTTCATAGAGATACTACAGCAATAAAATCATAATCTTTGCAGTGGGATGCTTGAACTCCTCAGACAGTGGTATCTCCATGTAACCACACATGATAAACAAATAGTCAACAAACACACTTCTGTAGATTTTACTACCTCTGGAACAGCCTGTATTTCTATAAAAAACATGGGTTTAGGCTTCATGTGTTGAGTTCTGCATCAAACACACCCCTTTTACAGCTGTGACAGGAAAAACCACCCCAAAGCCCCATTTAAAACCCAGATCCCTCACCCACTGCAGGCACACGAGCGGGTGTTTCAGACAATTTCCTTCGTGTCTTCACAAGAGAGCACTGCCCAGGCCTGCAGGGTCATTTCAACCCTCCCGCTGGGGTGATGAGGGGAGCGGGACCTTGCTGTGGGATGAGACCTGCTGAGGGGAGAGACCCGCTGAAGGGGTGCCCACCATGGCGGGAACCTACTGAGGTGCTATTCCCTGGAAGGGAGAGAACTTCTGAGGGAATACCCACCATGGGATAGAGTTGCTGAGGAGAGACCTGAGGGAAGAGACCTGCTGAGAGAAGAGACCCACTAAGAGGGGAGTCACACTGAGGGGAGACCTGCTAAAGTGGGAGACCTGCTGGCGGGATGCTTGCCATAGGGGGGACCCGCTGAGGGGAGAGACCCTCTGCACAGATATCCACCTGGGAAGAGATGCCATTGAGATGAGCCCCACATCGGGGACACGCCATGGGGGAAACCCGCTGAGGGAGACATGACCTCTGCACGCTGACGCCCCCCGGAGGAGCCGCCGCGGCAGAGCGGGCTGGTGGCTCGGGGGCAGTTTCGGGTGCTTGTTGCTTGTTTGTAGGGTCTCTGTCCCCTGGCGGGGCACGGAGGAGGGCGCGGGCGACACCCCGGCCCGGGGACCCGCCAGCCCGGCCCAGCCCGGCCCAGACCCCGGGGCCGCCTCAGCCGCCCCGGCGGGGCCGCCCCGCGCCCCGGGCGGCGCGAGGGCAGCGCCGCCTGCCGGGCAGGGCGGGGGCGGCCGGGCCCGGGCCTTCCCTGCCCGCGGGCCCGCCCGGCCCGGCCGTGCCCGGGCCGCCCCGCTGCCCCCGCCCCGCCCCGCCCGGCTCCGCCGGCTGCAGCGCGGCCGCGGCTGCCGCCGCACGTACGGTGTCGGCGGGCCGGGAGAGCGCGGAAACACCTGTTTCCAACACGGGGAAGGTGGGGAGGGAGGGCGGGCGAGCGGCGCTGCCCGGCCCCGCCGCGGGCTCCCTCCCCTGCCGCCGGCTGTAGCCCGGCCGTGCAGCCCGCGGGAGCGCCTTGCAGAGACATCGCGTTCCGTTTTTACGCGTTCGGCTGAAAAAACGCGTCTCGACCCTCTCTTCACGTGTTGTTTTTTCCACCGTGTCCGTTCGGGGGGAGTTGTTGGGCGGGGGCGCGGCCGCGGCTGAGGCGGCGGCACCGACGGCCCGAGGGGGCTCCGGGGGCGCGGCTGCGGGTCCGGGGCTGCGGGCGGTGCGGGGCAGCCGCTGCGGGAGCGGGTTGGTGCGGGGGCTCCATGATTTCATCGTCGGCTGGCGGGGACCTGCCAAGAGCTGTTATGCTTCACTGCGATGTGTAGCTTTTTCCTGCCATTTTTTTTTCATAATAAAAGAGGGAGTGAAGCCGCCCCCCACCTTTTTTTTTTTTTTTAAAGAGAAAAAAAATAGCCAAATGGATCAGAGAAGAAGGGGAGAAAAAAAAAAAAAAAGCAATAGCCAAAGGGGATGCCAGTGAGGTGTGGCTTGCATTTAAATATCCAATATGTCAATGTAAGGGGAGTGTGTACGTATATAAAGTGCAGTTCGCATCCGACGGCGGGACACTGGATCGAGCGATGGGAGGCGCGGGCGGCGCGGGGCCGGGCCGGGGCCGCGCCGGGGCCGGGCGGCCGCAGTGCGCGCTCTGAGCGGCCGCTGTGCCCGCGCCCCCGGGGCCGCTGCGCTCCGCGCCCATGGCCGAGGTGGGCGGCTTTCTGGGCGCGCTGGACCCCGACCTGCACGGCTTCCCCCCCGCGCTGGGCGCCGGGCTGCCCCTCGCCGACTCCCCCGGCTTCCTCAACGAGCGCCTGGGGCAGATCGAGGGGCGGCTGCAGCGGGGTTCCCCCACCGACTTCGCTCACCTCAAGGGTATCCTGCGGCGGCGGCAGCTCTACTGCCGCACCGGCTTCCACCTGGAGATCTTCCCCAACGGCACGGTGCAGGGCACCCGGCAGGACCACAGCCGCTTCGGTAAGGGGCCGGGGGGTTCCCGGCCGGGCCGGGAGCAGGTGCCCCGCGCGCACAGCTAATTACCCCGCTAATATAAATCATCCCGGGACGGATATAATTGGCCTCCTAAACAAATGCTCTCACTCTCCAGCAATGCGGGAGTTTTTATTTCCAATTTCCTATTCTCCCGGCGCTCAGCCTTTCTGCAGGTGCACTAAAACGCGCCTTAGAAGAGGAGAAAAAAAGAAAAAGTAAAAAAAAAAAAAATTTTTTTTAGAAAAGGATGGTGACCAGATCTGGCTGCACCTCTGAAGTTAGCAGTGAGGGAGGCAAAAGAACAAATGCCTCGTTGGAATTTCATGGAAATTCCTATGTTGGAAAAAGCAATTCCTCACTTTTTTGGTTGTTTCTTTTTTTCCCCTCCTCCTTCTTTTTGGCCTCCGCAGATATGCGTGAGCTGCTTTCTTTAACTTGCATGAATTCCATTAGAAGAGCGTCTCCCCAAAGCGGGCAGGGATCAGATGGCTGGATGGGTGTCAGGACCTGGGTTTGGGAAGGTTGTTGGAAAGGAAAGGGGGAAGCTGAAGGGGGAGAAACGCTTAGGGGACCTCGGAAAGAAAGGAGAAGATGGAACAATAGGCAGAGCACTGTGGATTTACCTTGTCGCCCGGGATACAGCTGGAAGACTGCAGCGTCTGTATCAGTGGCACACAAGATCAGGGATCTCTAATGAGACTGTATGTAATCTTCAAAAAATGCATCCCAAGCCACAGGCGAAGGAGTACAGTCAGTTTGAGCACAGCTAAGAGAAATTCCCGCTACTCCAACATCTAGTGCAGGTGTCTGTGTAAGCTATCAACAAGTCCCATGCCAGTGATCTCAGCTATGTTGTCAACAGGTTGCAGGACGTGCTCGCAAGACTTTTTATAGTTTTCAAGTGATTTAACTCCTCCGTGAAAGGAATTCTTTTTTGCCTTTACTTTTTTGCAACCAGTCCTTTCCGATACTCCAGGAACCGTTGCCACTGCTATTGTTGGAGGTGTAAGACAGGTTTTTGGAACAATTGAGAAAGCTTATCTCCGCACCACGCTTTCCATAAACACCAGGTGTGTGCATAGCATGTCCCTGCCTAAATCAACAAGAAAGTCATAACCCGCAGGTCAGAGTCAGGTACTGATTTGCTCGTGGGGTGAGCGTTTCTTTAATTATCTCCCAAAAACACCCATCTTTTAACCTTTCACGCTGGGTTTCCGCGTTAAAAGAACCGAGAGCGAACCCATTGCCTTTGGTTGGGTTTAGTTCAACCTGCCACGTAGTGTTTCTATTCTGCTATCTAACCTTTGTACAACTGAACAGCCGGTTTCAAACAGCACCATTTGGCTTGGGTCCATTTTTTGTACAGATCGAGTAAAACAAGTGTATTTGCAAACTTGGGAAAACATGTTAAATGGGCTAAAACTTTTCATGAATTTTGTACACTGAAGCTTAAGTCACACAGTGCATTCAATAAATCGAAACATTGGCATTCCATAAGTGTTTTAGCAGTCAGCATCCAGCTCTGTAAACTAGACCAGACTTCAGATATTATAGTTTTCTGCTTCAGGTTTTTCCCAGAGGCAGTGTAAAATAAATAGTTATTTGTTGTAATTGCAAGACAAAGCCCCAAAGGATTAGGCTGGAATCCTTGCATTCAGATAAAGTTGGACTAAGCCTCACTTGAGCAGAGACTCAAAGCAATAATGTATTGGCACACAGTACTCACCATCTGCGTTCAGTAGCCATGAATATTTAAATTCCAATGTTACTGGTATGGTTCATATTAGGATGTCATGTATCGATGCATTCCTAAATTTTGCATGCAGCATTCAGAAAGCAGTTACTTATAACAGAACTGGGCAGCCTGAGCAAGTCTGGGACTCCAAAACTGTGGTGGGGGATGCAGAGCTAGACAAGGGGCTCAGGGGAGCAGTTTAAAGCTGCCTTAAATCTTGGGGCATCTGGGGAAATACTTAGAAATCCTGTATAATGGTTCTGTGGATCAAGGCCCGTGGCTGGAAGGTGCTCTCTGATCTCATGAGTAGATAATTAACGTGCTCCACGGATGGCTGCGACCCCACGGCTGAGGCACGTGTCCAGCTGCAGGTGGGATGGAGGGTAGAACCAGACTTGGCGTCCCTATCTCTTAACTTGGAAGGGATTCAGGAGTAGACAGGCAGTATCTGCACCCTCCCATGCACAGCCATCCCAAAAGCTACCAGATGTCCAAGACATCCACATCTTCCAGAGAGAAAAATAAAGAGCCAAAGCCCCAGTGATGCAGAACAGAGTCCCAGTGTCCACAGTGAGAGTTAAAGGGGGAGATCCTTTTGTACCACAGCATTCGGGGATGTGACTGTAGGACGCAGGGGAGGTGGTGGCATCATCCACCCACACTGCCCGAGCAATCACAAGAACTATTCCCTCTCATCTGTCAAGGACTGGAGCCATTCTAAATCACACCTGTCTTCTGGAATGCCATAATTTATACTTATAAAAACACAGATTCATGCAAGAACAATGGAGCACAGCATACTTTTCCTACAGGAATCTTAAAGCAAAATGTGGTGAAGCCCTCTGGGATTTTTGAAAGAAAGCTCATTCTCACACTAGAGAAGTGCCCAAATTTGCTCTCTAAACTGGCAGCTCTGGCAAAGGCATCCCAGAAAGAATAAAGTGTTTTCAAAAATGTATCTGTCCTGACTGCATCTGCTCAGAACCTTCCTATACAAAGAAATAAAGGAAGGTCAAAATCTGGAGAGGGTCTGGACTGACATCAGCACTCCTCTGATAACCCTTCTCGGAAGGAAACCAAGAGACATTCACTGGGGAAATCCATGCCAGGAGGAACTGCTCTTTTTCTGCCTTGTGTCTCTTTTACAGCAGCATTCGAGTCAACCCAACAGTGCTTCTCTTACTGCAGTGGAGGAGAGAAAGGGGCCTTGAGTGTGCACTGCAGATGAATAAAGGCAGCAAACGAAGCTCTTCACGGGTACAAACCTGCTCATGGCTCTGTTACACAGACTCCAGGAGAAGCTGCTGAAACCTCCAGAGAAAGTTTTGCTGCAGTTTTGACATTCAGACCGTAGTGCACCTGTTGCCGAACAGTTGCTGAGGTTTTCAGCTGAAGCTTTAGGTTTGTGGTCATTAATACAACATCTGTTTCTGTACCCCAGCTCCCAAATATAGTCATGTAAGAAGAGACAGGTGCCAGGAGCTGAACTGTTCTTTGGTTTAGCGTAAGGGAAGAGTGTGGGGGTCCAGCCACAGCAAAGCCTGGGAGGTTATTCAGTGCTTTGGTGGTAAATTAATCCAGTTGGAGTCTTAATCAAATCTCTCCACATCTTATCTGGAAAGGCTCAAGGAACAAACAATGAATCAAAGTGAGAAAAAAAAGAGGCAAGTCCTGGGGGAAAGAGAAAAGAAAGGAAAGGGGGGGGGGAAAGCATGTTCTACCACAAAAACACACCGCTACAATTGGAAAGAGAATTCTTGAGCTGGCCCCAGTGGCCACTCCCTGTGCTGCTAAAGATCAGATGTACGAAGCTGCAATTTTGTCTAGAATTGGAGTGAGCTAAGGACAGGATGGATATCCGCCCACATTTTTTCAGCCTTCACTCTGTCTCCTGACTTTTGTGGGTTTAAGTTACGTTCTTAATGCTGTTTCAACATAGTCATCTTCCGTGCGTGTCTCCAAGTGCCACTCAAAGATCAGAAAAGGGGAATATTACAAGGGATGTTGTTAGAAGAGATTGTCATGGGCACATTTACAAGAAATTTCGTTTGCAAAACTAGCGAGTGTCTGTCCAACCAGCACCAGAGGAAGGGTGTCTCACCTTCCCCTCAGAGAGGGAAGATGCTGATGCAGCTCCTGGCTTCGTCCTTGCCAGGTCTTTGGAGACCTGGTTTCATGTGCCTCGTACAGAACGTGCTTGTGGGCATATTCAAGAAAAGCTCTTGGTCCCCCTGCCTCAGACCTCTGTCAGCTGCATTTCCCTGCTTCCCAGGGGTGACAGAAGACAAAAAAAACCAAAAAACCCAGAAACTGGTACTGAGACCTGTGACTATACCTATGGGAATGTCCATCTACTCTTCTCCAGGTATCTGATATTTTTCACTTCACTTGTCTCCAGCCTGGGAAAGACTCCACTGTTCTTAGGTATCTCTGTACTCCTGTATTATTTTTTACACTCTCCCTGGCTGTTGTCCATCTTCCTTCACCCCCTCCTTTCCCAACAGTGGCTGTGGTTGTTTCTGTCCTGTGGATGGGAAAAGAGCACTCAGCAGTTCAGTAACTCCCTCACATGTCAGAACCAGCAGGGAGTGGAGGGAGGAGACCACCCCTCATCCTGCCCCCTTCCCTCCCTGTTTGAGATTCTTTTCAGCTGAGAAACTACAACAACTACCGAGGACCAAGCAGAGCAGAGCCAGGGTCTGGTTTGCCTGCCTGGCTTGGGAAGGCTGTCTTTGCTGCCTGGTCCTGGTCCCTCTGAAGGCAGGATGTGCCCCCAGACTGGGCCATATAGCTGGGCATATTTCAGCCTGTAAAATGTCTGCACTGGTCCATAAAGCGTGTTCTGTGTTATTTGCTTCCCTGTTTGTCTCCAGGACTTGCTGCTCTCAAGTCCATATTTCGTCTCCCTCAGCACCCACTCGGTGCAGGGAGAGCTGGGTTCACTGCACAAGCCCCAGAGCAGGCAGAGCAAAAGGAGGACAGAAAGGCTGATGGAAGGTAGGAGGGCCGACCCTTGCAGCCAGCTTGGCTGCCAGCGTGTGAGTGCCCAGTCTGCCCTGAGCCGAGGGGGACAGAGGTGTCCGTCGTGTCTGGCCTGTCCTATATTTAGGCAGTGATGCAGAGTCGTCTGAGAGCTACCACGTCCAGGCCTGGAAGCAGGACACGTGCCCGGGCCGAGGGGACAGCTCAAGCTGGCTGGGTCACGCGGTGCTGCCAGCCCCAGGAGCGCGGGGTAACCCGATCACAGGCTCAGCACCGGGGCTTGGGGGCTATATTGGGAGACCTGGAGCCACGCTAAAGGTTAGAGCAGCTTTCTCCTGTCAATGGAGACATCCAGGCGTTAGATGAGATGAGGAAAACCCTCTTCCTTCTACCTCCCAGCTAATTAATTCAGCACTGGACACGGGCAAAGGCTGCCCATGACTTCTAGCTAGGGAGTGTGTGATATCCAGAATCACACAGTCCCACTACTGCCTTCGGGAGGTTTTCCTGAGAAGTTTGAAGGTCTCCACCACCTGTGATGCTGGGTAGGAGCTGTTTGTTTTTAAGTGCTTCACCGAGGATTCTCCCATGACAAGTCTTTCCCCCATGGAAGCAGCTGCTGTGTCCCTTCCCGGCACTAGGGTGCAGCAGGCAGACCCCACTAATTACCTTGGCAGAGGAAATGAGGCTGCCCCTCGTTACTGCAGTGTCTGACACCATCATCACAGGCTGAAGCCCGTGGGTAAAACAGTTGCTCTCGCAGGGCTGGGGATGACTGGGACAGATGCTGCTGGACTGGGAAGAAGCTGGTAGGAGGCTGGGGCAGGCAGCAGGACATGGAGCAGGAGGGGGGTTGTGGCACTAACAGTGGCAGGGGGTGATGGAGGAAGGACTGGCAGTGCCGTGGCTCTGAAGGCTGCAGAGGAAGATTAATTTTTACCTGTGTGCTTTGAAGGTGGATTTTATCCCTGTGGCTTGTATAAACATTTGGGGATGTCAAGTACCCCACTGGAGTGCCAGGATGAAGATGGTCTTCACGGACATCTCTTCTAGTGTTTTTTACTTATTTTTACTGAACTCATCACTTTAGAACATGTGGGACTACCATCTCAAACCAGAAGCCAAAATCACTCTCCTTTCAGTGAAGAATAAAAACCAACATGGTAACACACTTCTGAAATTTCTAGAGGCCAGGCACAAGTTTCCACATCTGTCTTCTTGGTGATAATTTGGAAAAAAATCCAAACCAAAACAACAAAACCTTGCAAAGCTTTTCTCATTAGCAAAGGTAATCCCTGTTGGGCAACTCAAATTCACAATGTTGGGGGGAAGCCCAGACTGGAAACTGGAACACTGCACACGGATGGGACTAGAGATTTAAGAGCGGTGTTTTTATTTATAACGAAAACAGAGTCTGTAGGAAGCTGATTTGTGTTTGTCACTGGAGCCTGATGTTGGCTTTTTCCTCTGTATGATCTGCAGTTCTTTTCTGTTTCAGGGATTTTGGAGTTCATTAGCCTGGCAGTGGGGCTGGTGAGCATCCGTGGGGTGGACTCCGGACTCTACCTCGGCATGAACGAGCGAGGGGAGCTCTATGGGTCGGTAAGTTTGGGGTGTGCTGAGCCCAGCCCTGGAACACCCCCAGCACTGCAGCCTGGGGGCCTCAGCTGTGCCACGAGCTGGGTCTGTCACAGCCTCCAAAGGCCTTGGTGCCGCCCTGCCCGTGGTGCCACTGCTGGCACAGCACAGGTGGTGGGTGTGAGGGGGTGCTCACCGAGGTGGTGGCTGTCAGGAATGGCCTGGCAGTGGCCAGGTAGAGATGGGGGACATTTAGCATAAAACCAGGAGATGCTGGTGTGTTCTCCCAGCCCCACTAACATCAGCTGTGTGCTCTGCTTGGTCAGGGTCTGCACCTGTCTGCAGATTTGACCTTTGTATTATGACCCTAACCAACAGAAGCTGAAATTTGGGCCTGAGTGTTTTTGTAACGTGCTCTGCAACTCCTTTTAGGAGTTTAAGGCTGCTGTTCATAATTCCCTAGAAGTGCCCTTTTCAATCTAAAATTTTCCCTGTTTTGACAAAAAAGCCCAAGTGTAAACTCCTTAAGTGTTATGATTTGCAGTCAAAATGCCAGGTCTTAACAGCTGAGCAGAGGTTCTTCCTACAGGTTAGTTTAACTCAATTCTCAGTTACTTAGCTCAATTCAATATAAGATAGTTATTTCTAGTTAGCTAGAACAATCACTTCTTTTTGAAAACTTAATTGCACTCCAGAGAGCCATTCTAAATTCCATTTTTTGTAACTGCTGCACTTCACTGATGCTTTCAGGTGCCCCATGGCCTTTAATTCAATCTATCACCTGTGTGTGATTTTTTTAAAATGTCTCTTTCTAGATCCTAGCACTGCCCTGAGTGAGGATACTGATTTTTAAGGATGGATCACAGTAAATGTAAAATGAAATAAAATAAACCAGTTTTAAACCAAAGTAGAAGGCACATACTTCCTCTCACCAAATCAGATCAATCTCATAGCGTAAAAATTTAAACTCATGTACTCTGTGTACAGAGAAACCTTCAGAAAACCTCTGCTTAGCAGACAGTAAATCACAAATTTCCATCATCTTTCCTTCTCCCATTCCCATCTGAGACTGCCACAGACCCTTTCACTACTTAGATGCAATTGCTGATGTTTATATGAGATATTTGCCCAAAGAGGTTGTGGAGTCCCCATCCCTGGAAGTGTCCAAGGCCAGGTTGGATGGGGCTTGGAGCAACCTGGCTAGTGGAAGGTGTCCCTGCCCGTGGAACAAAATGATCTTTAAGGTCTCTTCCAACCCAAACCATTCTATGATTTTCTGATAATCAAATATCAGCATGCACTGATAACTATTCTTTTCCCACCTCATTTCTCTAATAATTTCTACCCTAAACAGACATTAAATGCAGAGACAGTAGTTAAATTACAAGTTATTTATTAAATTACAAATGATAGATAAAAAAGAAAATCACCAGGATTCCATAAAACACAAAAAATCCTGAAGCCCACTTCAGAAAGCAGGGTTGGATCAGCACCTTTCCTGTCAAATCCCAAGGGTGCTCAGCAGCTCCTGGAGTCACAGTTTTTGCTTGTGCCTGCTGGAAGGGAGGACACGAGATCCCCCTCTCTGCCTTCAAACCCTGCAACTCTGTTTGTGAACTGAGTTTCATGATGGGTTAATTAAATTCTAGAGCCTGTGTTCATGTTACAACACAGGAACAAAAATAGGATAACATTTTACAGCACTGAATCTGGAAACAGAATTGACCTGAAGACATAATCTTGGGAACTGTCCCTGCCCATGTCAGGGGGTTGGAATAAGATGATCTTTAAGGTCCCTTCCAGTCCAAACCATTCTGGGATGTTGTGCACCAGGCAGCACCCTGACTGGACACTGCAGGGACACAGTCAAACTGCTGCTCCAAAGTGTGCCGGAGTCACGAGCCAGGTCCCCAAATAACCCTGGAGTTTTAAAATCTGGGACACGTGGGTTGTACAATGATGGCTTTTCGAACTCAAAAGCCACTACAGTATTCTTAATTAAAGGTCCATAAAACAGCCTGACAACAGCATTAGCATTACAATGGTATTTTGGGACATCACAGTACAGCGGTATTTTAAAATTTTCAGCAAGTTTATTATTTCCCTCTGTGCCAGTTTTGCCTGATCCGTGTGTTGATCCAGCCACCCCCGCAGCGACACGTGGAGTCCCCTCGGGACACACAGCCTGTCCCTGTTAAACTCATGCCAGCACTTCTGTGGAGCTTCCCCATGATTTCAGAAGTGCCACTAATACTTAGGGCAGCAGAAGTCCCGGGCAGCACCTTGCATGCTGCCTGTATGGTGTCAGGTTCAGTGGGGACATCCCAGGGCTTGGAAAGGAAGAAATCCCACCTGGCAGAGTCACCCCAGACTCGCCAAACATTTTCCACAAACACTGTACTCCAGACTGCCCAGCGAAGCAGAAGTGAACAGGGGCAAAGCAGCAGCACAAGAGTTCAGCCAGTCATCAGGTTCCAACATATTCTGAGTAAATGGCACCCAGGGAGGAGGGAAAAAACCAGTCTGTATTTATTGATGCATCGGGGAAGAGGAGCCCACGGTTCCCGGGTCTCAAATGGCCAGGGCTGTGGCCTGGGGCTCTTGGAGGGCTCACAACTTGCCTCAGGGTTTATTTAATTAGCAGCAAAACATTGAAAACAGGTTCTGAGCACAGGTGAACTCCTGGATCGTGTTACAAAACATCTACTGCAGGCAGTAACATTTACTGAGCACTCTGTGTGCCACGGGTAGGACACATTCCCTGCCTGGGTAGTTGACAGTGTAGTACAGTGTGTGTGATATCATAGCACCCTGCACTGGCAGACTGCCTTTCATCCAAAAGGACTCCCATGTCCCCCTGGCAGTCTCCCTGTCGGATGGGATGGGATGCCTGATCCCTCTGTGACCTCTGGCAAAGCGACCCCCGTGTCGTTGTAGGGCAGGGGACACAGCTCTGCTCCCCACTGCAGCTGGGCACATCCCACAGCTGGCACGTGGAGGTGGGAGGGAGAGGGAAGGAACACTGGGCATGAAGTAGAAAGGCATTGTCAAAGGGCTGCTGCTGACAGCCCTGGCTGGAGGGGCTGGAGGGAAAGGCTGGTTGTGGCTGTGGTGACATCAGTGCCATCCATCCCCCTATCCCAGCGTGGGATGCACCAGCCATGGGCTGGCACATGCTCATCACATCACCTATCACCACTCTATGTCTTCCCTGGGGTCTGACATCCTCGGGGCACTGCTTCCCATCCCTCTGGGTCTTGTTATGAGCTCCCATCAGAGCTCACTGGAGCTCCAGGAGATGAAACCCTCAGGAATGCTTTCATTCCCATTGCAGCACATAGATCCGTGCCCTGAACTTCCAAAGCAGTGCTCGCTCCTGTTTTCCTGGTTAGACCCTGTGCTGCCTGCTGCTTTGTCACCCAGGAGAGGGGTTTTGGGATGTGTGGTACCTTGGAGGGGGCTGCTACGGGGGGGAAGGTGGCAGCCCCTGCACAGGACATGTCTCTGCCTGTTTGATTTCCTTATGGGCACCTTTACAAAATGCACACCCTCCTTCTGCTCCTCCTCCTGTCTCCTTTCTCCTCCAGCTCCAGTGGTCTTTGGGTCCCGGCCGGTGCCCCTTTCCAGCTCTCAGCCGGGGGGAGTGTCCCCAGCAGCTCCTCCTCCTCGGGGGAGCCAGGAGAGGGCAGCCGGGAGAGTTACGGAAAAATAAAGTAAGGAAGTGGGAAATTCTTTTCTCTTTTAAATTTTCGATAGCAACGTGTCCTTGTTCCCCCCGCAGAAGAAGCTCACCCGGGAGTGCGTTTTCCGGGAGCAGTTCGAGGAGAACTGGTACAACACGTACGCGTCGACGCTCTACAAACACCCCGACTCGGAGCGCCAGTTCTACGTGGCCCTCAACAAGGACGGCTCCCCCCGCGAGGGCTACAGGACTAAGAGACACCAGAAATTCACCCATTTTTTGCCCCGGCCTGTGGACCCTGCCAAAATCCCTGCCATGTACAGAGACCTCTTCCACTACAGGTGATGGTTCCTGCGCTCAGTGTACGTACCTGGGCTCCCGAGCTTTTTCCCAGAGCACTATATTAATAGTCATTCCATCATTCCTGTAAGCATAGATGACCTAGGGAAGCACTTACGTTGAATTCAGACACTGCTCTTCCTCCTGGTTTGCAGCGTATATCAAACCTGGGTTATTTATGGGGCGGGGGCAGGGGAAGGGAGGGAACCCTACATTTAATCTTTCATTCTCATTCACCTTCGTTACCCGGTTGCTACATGAGAGTCTGAATATTCAGTGTTACGGTTGCTTAAAGGAACAAGCAGGTGAGCAAACCTGATCACCAGAGGGGGGAAAAAAAAACCCCAAACCGACCTAAAAATGAAGAGAAGGAAAGAAAACAAAAGATCACAGACCTTCTGCAGATACCGCTGCTGAGCTGGGATGGTTCCCTGCTAAGGAAAAGCCTTTTGAGTGGTGCCCTGCTTGAGCAGCCTGGGGAGTTTGCTACATGGATGATGCTCTGTGGACTGGTCCTGATGTGTGGGGTTCTTCCTGCTGTTGGGGTGGGAATGGGGCAAGGAACATTATTCAGATGTAAGCATGGATACTGTGCATAAGGACAAAACTATTTATAAAATGTATATGATATTTATTTTATATATTTATTTATTTCAAAATAATTTTATTTTTAATGAGAGATGCTATGACCGGATTTTCATCAGGAAGAATAAGGTCCTACTGAAACAGGAAAAAAAAAAGTTTTAAGAGCTTATTGGCAATAAAATTGTCTTTATATTGTAGATTTCTTGCTAGCCCTTTTTTTTTGGCTCTCTTCAACAATTAAACCAGTATTTCCCCTTCAGTATGGACATTGAGACCACCTCTAAAAGGGCTTTGGATGGTAAAGATCAATTACCTAAGCCCCAAACTGCTGTAGAAGGATGACATCAAATTCCAGGAGCCTGGGAAGCGCTGGTGCAGCTCTGGGCAGGAGTTGTGGGCAGCTGAAACCTCGGGATGTGACGCAGCCACTGTGGATTTACTGTCCTGTTCAAAACCAGGAGGAGAAACATCCGGAGCACCTGCTGCATTTTGGATGGGCCTGCCATCCCTGCAATAAAAGCACCACGTCTGTCGTGAGACTCACCTGAAGCACCGTGGAAAACCGGTGAAGAAAAACCAGAAAGCAACAACAGTAATTTTAAACCCCCTCATTTTTAAGCAATTCCCGTGGATGAGGATCATCCCCGCGGGCAGCACGTGTGTGACATTCTCCTCTGCAGAAGCTGCCCGGGCCCACGGGCCCATCGCCTTTGCTCTGCCTCCAGCGGGGCTCAGCCCGGCCCGGGGCAGCCCCAGAGCCGCAGTCCCAGAGCCGCAGCCCCAGATCCGCAGCCCCAGAGCCGCAGCCCCAGAGCCGCAGTCCCAGAGCCGCAGCCCCGGAGCCGCAATCCCCGGAGCCGCAGCCCCAGAGCCGCAGCCCCAGAGCCGCAATCCCCGGAGCCGCAGCCCTGCTCGGGTCAGGCCGGGCCGGGGACACTCCCGCGGCAGCACAGGGTGACACCCGCGCCACACCTCTGCCCTCACTGCCTGCTTGGGATGGCACAGAACTGCGGGGAAAGCTCCCGGGAAGGATCCCCGTTTATGTTTTGTCCCCTGCGATCAGCAGGGAGGGATTCCAGCACAAGGTGGGAGCGGGAATGTGCAGTTGCAGAGTCACTTTGCAGCACGGATGGTACCAAACGGGGTTGTCTGGAACGTGCAAAAATCTGAACAAATACAGCTGTGGTGGCTTTGGGTTGGCGTTTTCCTTATCACAGCTGCTTTGTTCACAGTGTTGTTTCTCAACCTCCTCCTCACAAAACAGTCAAGGTAAAATCTCATCTCCTTCAGCTTCAGTGTGTGAATTCCCAGGACAATTTCACTGAGCTAGGGGAGGATCCACCCCAGCTTCTTCATGAGCTGCACCACTAAGGGCAGTGGCAGCTGGTGCCCAGATCTGCTCCCAGCTGTCTCTTGCCTTCTCTGCCACCTCCTGTGTCCCTTCACTGTCCCAGCAGGTCCAGCAGCCACCAGACAATGGGCTGGGGATGGAAACGAGGAGATTATAGGAGCTTTACCTTCAATGATCCAGACATGAAGGAATTTAATCCCGTGTTTGAAATAAAAAGTGTTTATTTAGCTTCTTCCTCTGAGTCACTGCTGAAACATCTCACCCCCAGCCGCCACGCCGGGAGCACGGGCGCTCACGAGACACGTCCTCAGGTGCACTTTTGACCTTTCCCTGCGTGAAGGGAAATCCCTCTGCCCCCCAGGATGATCCTGCCTTCCTCCAGCCCAGGCTTTCCATTGCACTTGAAGATAAATCTGGTGGTTAAGATCCTGCTCTTTTCCAAAATGAAGGTCAAAACCCGATCTCAGCAATGCCAAGTACATTTTCCACCAACTCAAAGGGAAGATGATGTGGCCCATGGGTGCAACGCTGGACTCATTCATCTGATACCTGACTCGAGGAGCTGCTGCAGCAGAGCCTCCAGACACAACAGAGGTGCCAGGGATGCTGTAAAATGCCTTTTTGGGATCTGGGTTCAAAAAACTGGTACTTGCAAAAAGCAAAATCCACAAAGAATTTACTGGAAACCCCTTGGTAAAGGTTGGTGTCATCTCCCGTGTGGGTACCTAAAGGGGGAATTCAGCATTGCTAAATCCCACCCAGATGATTCTTTCACAGGAATCGACTGGGTTTGGTCCTGGTCCAACAAAACAAAGATGTGAGTGACCTGACAGACCTGGGAGCTGAACAGCAGCAGAGAGAACAACCGCAGACTCCGGGGGCATTTCGAGTGGTGTGGGAGCAGCCAGTGGTGGGCAGGGGGTTCACGTGGACACACTCCCCTCTCTGGCCCATCCCATCCCTGTGGGCTGTTCTCCCATCCAGCCGTTACCCCACCTGGAGACGCCGACTCTCCTTCGGCTCGGAGTGTCCCAGGGCTGGCAGATGGATCCTGCAGCAGAGCAGCACACGGAGCCTTGGCCGAGGGGCCTCTGCTCCTGAATTAGCAAAAGGAAATGTCAGTGTTTGTTTGGGATCTCTGTGTGGTTTCCATACGATTCCAGCTCACAACAGCCAGCTGGAAAACTTCTCCCAAAGGGAAGGCAAAGGCAGGTCCCCAGAAACCCCACGGTGCCCCCACCCCCAGTGCTGTTCTACACACAAAAGGCTGCAGGTCTGGAAACACCACAGCAAACAGGACAAAAGGCATCACCTGCAACCCTTCTCCTTCCACCCGAGAGGGGCGGGCATGCTGTACAGGAAACATTATCCTGGGACAACTGTGCAGAGCAGGAGGGAGGTTGGTGCAAAGAGGTGGGGAAGTGCTGGAGTCTCGCTGTGGAGGGCACAGGAACAGGGGAACCTCCTGCCTGAGGCCAATGTGGAGCCAAGCACAGCAACAATGCCCGTCTGCCCGGCTTTGGCACATGATCCGAGGCACAGGGATGGATTGAGGACAGACACCCACAAGGGGCAACATACACATGTCCTCAGGCACATCCCAGGAGAGACCCCACTGCCCACAGGGAGCTCTCCTGGGTGGAACGTGTGGCTTGGGGTTCCTTCCTAAGGAGAGGAGGCCCCAAAGACCTACCTCCTCTGGAATGAGTAAGGGAGAGCCCAAAACTGCAGAGGGAATCCAGAAACTCGGTGCTGGAAGGCAGGGAAGGAGCCCTTCTGGTGCTGTCCCACCTGGCTGTGCATCCAGAGACATGTGCTGCAGCTGAGATGTTCCTGAGAGGGCACTCGGGGATGGAGCATTCCTGAAGGAGAAGGGCTGAAATTCCTGTTGATGGGGAGAGAAAGACATCCATAGCCTCTAGGACAGCACTGGTTATTTATTTATTATTTTTTCCCCAAAGCAAGTAATGGCTTCAGAGCTGTTAAATTCTCATCATGGAAAACACCACAGGTGTCGCCTCGTGGCCGTGCTGGGTTTGAGCAGGAGCCCTGCAAAGCCAAATCCACCAAGGAGTCTCAGGCTCTTCCCTCACCGTACCAGGAGGTGTTTGGCCCCACGATGCCCGTGACCAGGAGGGGCAGATCATCCACCTGCACTGCTGCTCACAGGCACCAGCCAGAACCCCCAAAATGGGCAACACACTTTGTGCAACTGAATTACAGAAGTAGCTGCTGTCCCTGGATCAGGCTTTGAGCAGTGCCCCAGGTATCAGTTACTGTCTCACACTCCATCTCAGGTGGTTTTCGTGCACACCAATCATTAACACAAAGCCAGGGCAGCGTTTGAGATCAGACCTTGGAAGTGGCCGCATGCAGAAGCTGAGGGGTGACTCCACCTCCCCCTGTGCCACCTTCCCTGAGCCCTGTCCTTCTCCAGGGCAACATCCCCATGTCAGGCCACAGCCCTTTCCCAGTACCCTCTTCCAATCACCCCCAAGCCACCTCCCCCCTGGGGAAAGCAGGAACAGGAGCTGTGACTGGATGAATCCCAGCTTTTCCCCCTGTCTGCTGTGTGGTGGCTGCAGGCACAGCAGTGACACAGGGTCACACACAGGACCACGGAGCAGGAGCTTCTCCAGACCCTCCCCAGCAGCACAGCTCTTCCCAGGACAGGTTTGGATTGAATCCTGCTGGTGCCACACCTGCAGAGTAGGTTCTGTAGCACAGAGGGCACACAGGGGGTTATTCACCACCTCAGCAGGTGCTGTGTGATTACATGGCTGGTGCTGCAACACCACTGTTCTTCCATACCCCTCAGCTGGGAATGTTTAGGACACTTGGCTTTCCATAAAGATTGAAAATTTATCCAACTTCAAAATTATTTTTTGCTTGAGCTGATGAATTCAGTTTTATTTTCTCTGTGCAGTGGTTCTGCTTTCAAGGTAAAACCAGAAACCACTCAGGGTGGGCACTGAGGACGTGACACATCAACACGGAGCCGATCAGCGTGGGAGCAACTCAGCACCTGCTCTGACAGGGGACTTACCCAGGACAGGGACAGCCACCATCCCACTGCCCTCTGTCAGGTGTGGAGCCAGGTTGAAAGGCACAGGGATATTTAAGAACACACTGCTCACAGTGCCCACAGTGCCCCTCAGAGCACAACCTGATGATCTTTGACGGCCCTTCCTCAGCTTCCTCCCACCCCAGCTGCACCCCAAGCAGCACTGTCAGGAGCCACAGTTCCCTCCAGCACAGGGAACAAGGGTAGGGCAGATTTAAAACACAATCATCACACAATTTTTTTGCGTAGGAAAGAGTTTTTTTTCCTAACAGGTGGGATTTAATAACTAAGGCATGGAGAAGTACAATTATGAGGCTAAAATATGGCAGTGGGTTGTTCTGATTTGACTAAGTAGAACTTCACCTCACTTGACCATCTCACTGCTGGGTGATAACTCTCTTCTTCACAGACTGGCAGAAGCTGCTGTTAATTAATATAATTTGAAAATCTGTACCACAGCTATTTTCCCTGAATGAAATCAATGGCTACCTCTGTTGCTGTAGAGTTTAAACTCACAGCACAGTTGTCCAAAGACACCTCCTCAGGCTGAATCCCTCGGAGTTAACGCTGGGTTGTGAATGTAGAACAAGGCACGTTCGTGTATTTTGGTCACTTTATTAAATGAGATATTAAATAGTTTAAGTTTCAACTACTAAAACAGCACTTTGAATGGTGAAAACACAGATAGTATATTGTCATACTTGAATGCTTCTTCTCTTTAAAAACACATTTCCAGTCCTTATATATATTACAAAACAGCCTTATAGGAAGAGGGGACACCTTTTCTATAGTACTTAAGATATTTAATACAGAACTGAAAAGCCATCTAATAGAAACAAAGGCAAGTCTTCACAGCTGTATGATTTCAGCAGCCAAAGCTGGTTGATGGACTGAAACATTACTATACAACTGGGACAAAACATATACAATATCACGATACTAAGCAAAAACGCTTTACATCCAAAGGAATAAACAGGTTACAAAATGTGGATAATTTAGCAGGCAAAACTGTATTACAAGCAACATTTTTATTCATCATCTTAAGCCATTTTATCTAGTTAAAACATCTAAAACAAATATAAAAATGAGCCTTTTATTATCTTACTGCTGTATGTTCTGTCTTTAAGTACTGGTTAAAGCCTGATGTTATACTCAAAGCACATTGTTATGCAGCTAAAATGTCGAGTGAGAAACACGTACGCAAAGTGGTCCAGGTTTAATTCCAAGGCTTATCTCGGATTCCTTCTTATGCATTAGTCTTCTGTTATCCATGGGTTTGTCCAGAATGAAATAAAATGTGCCTTTCAATGTTGCCTAAAACTTCCACATTTAAGTCTTTGAGTTACTGTAAAACTCCATTCAACAGTCCCAGGTTTGGTAGAAAGTACTTCTCTTATTCACGTAGGAATATCGGTGAGAGTTGCCCAGAGTTCGTTTGCCTTCAGATGTTTGTCTCAAAGTCTCACAGTTTGTTTCTTCTAGTGCAGACACGTCTCTTTTTTCTCCCTCCCCCCAAATCAGAGTTAATTGTAGAGCTGCAAAGCACTAGAACACACTGAGGGGCTTTTGTATTATCTTGTAATCAAAGAGTCCAAGACAGCAACTTGTCAGCTGGGTTTGCACCAGACCAACCAACCTCTGTCCACCTCACACACCAAGTGTCAACCACAAACAGAAACATGGGGTAAGATCTGCGTATTGAGATGCAAAACCCACTTGTCCATTCAGGGCAAGAACTCAAACTCCTGCAAGAATCTTTCCAGAAACCAAAACAAGTTTAGTTCACGGCAGCAAGTCAGAAGAGTCCAGCACCACCTGGAGCCAACGTCTCCAGAGTCCTCTGTCATCCACACACCATCGCTCCAACGTTCCTGCCACTGACTTCTACCCCCAGATTACAAACTTTTGTTTTGGGGGGGGTTAAGAATCAACCAAACTCTAGTCAAAGAAAAGCTCTATTTGTATTTAGTGAGATCTTCACAAGCACAACAAGTGTGGGTAAAGAGAGTGTTAACGATATAGAAGAAACCAGAAATTTACCTCTGGCCTACATTAACACCCCCCCCCCAAAAGAGAACAAAAAAACCCAAGCTCCTTGTGTCCAAACTCGTGTTTTCACACAGTGAAGGGATGGGGAGGAGTGCATAAGCAAAACTCTATTAATAAAATCATTTCACGGTTCTGGCAGCTCTGGAAGTTGCTACAGCACTTTCTCTATTGATTTTCAATGGGCAATGGTTCTGCCACATTAAAGGTGTTTCTCTGACAGGGTTTGACCCTGGCCACCATCACTGTTTTAACCCCCAACACCAGGAATTGAACGTCGTTGGCCCGTCTCCCATTGCCGGCAATGGGGAGAGACAGTAGCACCAGCACCAAGGAGTTACCAGAAATGTGCTTTGGGTGGGACTCTGCATCAAGGAAATTAGTGTGTGAAGGAAAAACATCTCCCACTCTGAGATCATCAGCTGCTATTCCATCACATGGAACTGAAAATAAGAAATGGCAGAAGACCAGGGAAGGCCAGCCCTTCCCCAGCCGTGGTTAAGGCTGGATGCACAGTGTCTCTGTGACTCAGAAGGTTCAGAGCAGTAGTATTTACGAATATTGCACTCAATTCTGTTTCAGAGAGTATTTTCAGTTCCTGTTTCATTCAGCACAGACGATCCACACAAGCCCAGACCTCAGTCAGAAGGAAACTGGACTATTTCTGTTGTAACATTCCCACTAATAGAAAGAAAGGGGTAAGCAGAAAAGTATTCCATAATTTGAGGAATCAACTCTAATCAAGAACTCAGCTGTTTACAATTCACATACATCAGACTGAACATACAGACCTGCAGTCCTTCCTAAGCTTCCCAAAGCTTTGCAGCCATGAAAAGCAATCGTAGGAGTTTAGACAGGAAACCTGTGGAGATGCTACTGTAACGGGAGGACTTGTTTTCACTGAAAACAACTTGTTATCTCCTGTACTCAACATATGTAAGAAGATTCTAGGCAACATCACTGACAACAGGGAAAACATCATGTCCAATTTAAACAAAGCTGAAACACTAATATGGAACATGGCATTTAAGGGGAGCAACCAAACAATTCTTTTTAATTTTTTTTTTTTTTACAGTTGAGTTCTGTTAGGCCATTGATTCCTAAAAAAATAAAAGTTCTTTCTCTGATTTTAACAATCCTTTAGGCTTTTAGTGCAAAATCACATTGATTTCCCTTGGGAAGGCCCTGGATTTTTGCCTCTCATTGGGGGTGGTGCTCGTTGTAAGGGTGGTGGCTGCATCCCACCAGCCATTGACTGATACATTCCTCTCACATCTATCCCTTGGAAGCTGGAAGGATTCATGATTAAATTTGGAGGCTTTGGCATCATGAGGTGGCCCATGGCTGCTTGCTGGTAAGACATCTGCTGCTGCTGCTGCTGGTTGTACTGGTGCTGGAGCCGCCTGTTCATCAGGATCCTCTGGACACAACCGATTAACTGTGAAGGGAAAGCAGAGCTGGGTAAGTGCACGACCCTCTCAATGCTCCAAGTATCAGGTTCAGAGTTAAAAATCAATTTGTTAGGGACAGCATGGCTGGGGGAAAAAGCCCCATTGTTATCACCATCCCTAATGTGATGGCATTCACAAGCCCATTACTGGAGAAACCATTTAGTAACACCATTTAGGGCTCAGTTCTCCCATGACTTGGCTATTGTATTGCAGGCAGCATTTAGGTGAGTTGCCATGGCAACATGCACTACACTGTGAAATTATTCCCAGGTATAAGTTACAACATCATTTGTCAGGTACCATTTATCTTCCCTTTGAAAGTCCCACATGTGGACTGTCAGTGTTTGCCTGAGAGAAAACTCTTCCCACTGACATCATCTGGGCCACTTTCAGATTCTGCAAAGTAATTTTAAGCTAAAACAACATTACCAACACTTTCTAAGATGTATTTTGTAAGTGGCTGTCTGAGCTCTGGGAATCAGATTTCTCTTTAAGCCTCATGACCTTCCAGCAAACCAATTTCAACTCAAAAACCTGGCGAGTATTTTTTTTTATGGACACGGAGTGTCCCTCGCCGAGGCAGAGCAATGCACCCCAGCACACCCCTGACCCACTGCAACACCTGCTGTGAGTGATGCTTCTGTACCTAAACACGCACTTGCACTTTGTGAATGAGCACACACGACATCCCAGCTGACATGTGGACAGTGGATACACAAAGGGAACACATTTTACCATCTGCTGTTTCCCGAGGACGTCGTTGTAAATGGCTTCTCGGCGCTTCACATCCAGCTCCTGGCTCGCCTGTCTGTTCAGTGCCAGGGCCTGCACTTGGCTCTCTGTCAGGGTTACGTTTTCTTTCCACTGAAAGGCAAAAAAACCTTCCTAGCACTGGTCGTTTTAACAAAAGCCTGATGGTGACTGAGGTCTTGCATCATGTTCAGAGTTGCATCAAGAGTCAAACAAGCCCAACTTCCCGTCAATGCAAAATTGTACTTCACCAGAATCAGAACTATGAGTAATTAGTCTCAACTGCTAATTACTGGGAGCAAGTGAGAAATGTGGCAGTCCCCAAGATAAAATAAATACTTGCCCATGACTGTTATTTATAGAAAAACAGCGTTCTCAGAATGGATCTAAACTGTTAGTCCTCTAAGGCTCTCTGTCATCCAGACATCACTAGGGTTACTGCAAGCTGCAGGGATAAAGGCCAATACAAACTGGAAATAATATTCATTAACAATTAATTAGCTGAATGACCACACGCAGTACCAACATCTTTGACAATATTTAACGTTTTCCACTCCTGATCTAAAGCCAGGATTATCTATTCCACTCACTATGGCTGAAATGATGTCTTCAAGGGGCTGAATTCTTGCTGCAGCTACACTGTTGGTTGCTTCCACAACCTTCTCTCTTCCTTGATTAATAAGGTCCTGAGAAAACACCAGAAATTCAACTATAAAGCACAGATACAAATAACACATTTCTCTGCCAACATTTTACAAGTTGTTCATCTTTGTCCTTACATACCTAGACTTCAATTACTTTTTTCTTTCAATTTGCACAAGTCAATGAGTCTAAGCTTCCAGCACAGGACTGACCTCCAGCACAGAGCAGCTGCACAGCAAGGATAAATCGGGCAATTTGTAGATAGGATTCATAAAAACCTCTTTTTGTACCCACATGTTTTCAGAGCAGCACAAGGAGTGCCACACTCTTCCCCAGGGGAATTGCCTATGATACAGACTTGATGATGTTACAGTTTCAAATGTGTTAACTATTGTCTGCAAAGAATGCAGGTGATCTTCCAGAATCCTGCCATAGTCCCCAGGTTTATATGCAAGTTAGACTTCAATACAGCTCCACACACACAAAAATAGGATACAGTTACATAAAGGTGGAGATATTAGCCCTAATTTGTGACTGAAAACCCCTGCATGCCCACAGCAACACAGACACGTTGTGCTACTTACCTCCAGCTGTTGGTTACTCATTGCTGACAGAGCCCCCAAATTGTAGGGAATATATGTTTGAGAGTTGAAATTCGTGGGAATCATATTGGTCCCAGTTGGCATGTTGAAACGCATAGTGATGCCCTTGAAAACACGGAATGCACTTATAATTTAATAACTGGTAATTCATGGCCTTCTACAACAACCACACGGAGACAAACCAGTGCCAGCTGCTGGAACACACCCAGAACAACGGACACAGAACCCCAACCCAACACACCATGTCCTGGAAAGAGGGATGAGAGATGGAGAACATCACTGGGGGGACCCCAACCACAAGAGGAATTCCAGATCTACTGTTGTACCCTACTGGAATTTTGCTGATCTCTGTCGTATTATGGTCATTGTTAAATATTGTTCTATATGTTATTGGAGTGTGGATACTACACAGACCTCCTTGCAGGGACACCCTCAAATGGTAAAAGAGGTATTACACAGGACACCAGTTGAGTTTTATTATAAAATAGAAAAAATATATGTGTGCAAATGTTACTTTAATTTAAAAGTTATTAAGAAAACACACAGAAAGGACCAGCATCAAGAGAGCAAAAAAGACACGTTATCTTTTTTTTGTATGTCAAAGTTTGCTTTTTATATTCATTTTTTGGTCTTTAAGAAAACTTTGTTCTCCCAAGACAAACTGAAAAGGTAACTGATACTCTAAGGCTGGAAAGGTTATTTTCAGAGACATAAACCTGATTAGACAGCTTTACCTTCTTCTCTGCTTCATATTCTGCCCAGGCTGCCTTCCTTTCTTCTTCAGTGAGTTCCTCTTCCTCCTTATGGTCCAGGAGTGAATCATGTTCGTGATATCCAACTATATACTCTTTGTTGATCTGAAGCAATTCTGCCAGGATTGTGTCCTGTTCACAGGAGGAGATAAAATGAAAAGTCACTCAGCAGCTCTGCTGTATTTACTCCCTGTCACACACAGCAGCTCGGAGCACTGCACAGCACAACAAAACTCAAAAATAATTTAAAAGTACAATTTTCCTCAGAAGACAGGGAATGGATTCACAATCTGTTGCAGAGATGACAGTCCAATCACTTCATGAACCAAGGGAATGCACTCAGATTCCACAGCACTAAATGCACTTTAAGAACCTAAAAAGAATGGAACGTGCTCAATGATTTTTCCTTCGCTTGGGTTGGACACCTAAGAGCACAATCAATAATCTGCATTTATTATACATAAAGAGCATCTCTGCAGGCTTTAAAACACTGAGCAGTACTTTGGGACTATCAACTGTCTATCAGCATTCAAAAGAAAAGGCTGCTCTCTTAAAACTGTTCAGATACATGTTGACATAAATAGTTCCCCACCCTTCTGGACTAAGAAAGGTCAAAGCACTGCTATGAACCAGATTAGATCAGCAGGTTGCAATTTAGACCTTCATATTCCACAATATCTCTAATGCTTAATTGTTTTCATATATAAAATATATAAATCACATAATGGTTTGGGTTGGAAGGGACCTTAAAGACCAAGTAATTCCAATACCCTGTCATGGGCAGGGACACCTTCCACTAGACCAGGTTCAGTGTGTATGTGTGTATACACACACACACACAAAACACACACACATATATATATAAAATCTCCAGTATAGCTTAGCATTCAGTCTATGATTTCTAATACTACAAATTATATAAGTCCTATTACTGTTTTTTTGAAACATGCAGAGTTACCAGCATGTTGAATATTTCCTAGATAAAGCAAAACCAAACTGGCTGCCAACCAAAATATTAAGCTGCCACTGCCCTTGTCTGGACTGCAGATGCCACGTTATGACAGGTGAATACCTCGGCTAAGAAGTGATATAAAATCAGACACAGAAAGTAAGTGTGGAAAGCTGGCATTTCAAGGCAGGCAGTAATGGGTTTGCCATCCTCATTCTCACTGAGGCAACATCTCCAGTTTTTCAAAGATGATGACTCTCTGCCTGAATAAGGGTAATGCTGCAAGGGATGAAGAAAAACATGCTCTGCAGGACTATAAAAAACTGCTCCTGCTGCACCACAGGAGTTCCCTTTTGGAAATCATTATTCAACATGGGTTTTTTACATGCACTTGTATCACTGATGAGCTTGATGAGCTCCAATATATGCCTCAGCATTCAGTCTAAAATTCCTTATATAAAAACATCACTGAACTTCTGGACCACTCCTGAAAGGCAGTGAGCACACTTCGTGCAGCAGTCATATGAGTACCTACAGTCCCCCTCACATCATGACCTCATTCTGCCAGCCCTTTGTACAAGCAGGAATCCAACCAATCCTACCCTGACACTTCAAAATCTCCATGGAACAATGACTGGAAAGAATGGCCTGTGCCCACAGACAAATTGATTTTTGCAACCCCTCTGGGAACAGTGTGTGGAAGTCCTGACCAGAGGTTCTGTCACAGCAGCTACAGAAAGATGTTTGTTTCCATGTGTTTTAAAACTTAGTTATGTTAACCAATTATGTAAAAGCTGGTCCTTGTTTCATCCTTGTACTATTTGGTCTCCCTGAATTTGAATCATCGTTTTCATTGCCAGCTCCTCAACAGAACATTCCATGTGGTACCTGCACAACTAATGGGCACAAGGAACAAACGCTGGGATTCTGGGGTGCTGAGAGAGAAGGCAGAGAGAGACAAGGGGTGCCATAACAGGGCTGATGAAAAGGCCCCAGGGCAGTGGGGGAAGAAGCCAAGAGCCCCAGACAAGTGGGCACGGCTCCCGTGCTCTCAGCGGAGCTGAATCCCAGTGTGGAGGCTCCTGGACGTGCATGACCTGCCATGGGAACACACTACACTGCAACATAATCCACCCCCACTTAGCAGCACAGGCTTCAAAATGTGCTTTAAATTACATCCAACTCTGTGTTTGCTTTTCTTTGTCTAAACTTTATTTTTCATTAACTTTAATGATGGAGCTTGAAAATTGGGATATGGACTAAACTACCTTTTGGGTTAATTTTACTATGAAAAAATAATAAATCCACCTTACATATGAAAAATCATCAGAATAATTTTTCTTTTAATTTGTTTAGTTTGTTGATAATGATTATCAGTTGGTTTAAAAGCTTCAGGATGAAGGAAAAAAATTGAGAGACTTTTAAAAGTTTTTGAATTTAAAAAAAAAGGGTTGTCTTTTATAAATCCTGATAGAAATTAAATGCTATGGAGAGAGAAATGTATTAGAAAGGAAATCTTCCATGAAGGAATGTGAGTTACATTGTAATTCATAAAAAAGTTTTTCTCAACCAATTGAACATTAAATACCGAGGTAAAATATAAAAAAATAAGCAGCAAGTTCTTCCGATTCTGAGATCAAAATTCATGAAGTTGTCCCCTCGTATGGAACTACAGTCAAACACATGCTCTGGCTATGTCCTGAGGTAGTATAAAATAATGATATTATATATCCAACTGAACCCCAACTATGACTCTAATCTGCTTTCCCAATCTGTATTACATGACCTCAACTGAGCCAAGTTTTCATTTCACATAAATACAAATGTGAGTGACTCTAATCCACTGAAGAGGCTCATGTGGGGAAGAATAAGCCCAGGGCAGAGGGTGCAACAGTTCCAGCTCCCAAGGACACAGAGGGCCCCCCAGTATTGTCTCTGTCCACCTCCCCCATCTCCAGTGCTCTGAAACACGTGTCCCACTGGCCCAGGTAAACCCCAGGATCACACCCTGATCCCTGGGGATTTGTGTCAGCCCCATCCAGCCCAGCACACAAAGCCCCCAGAGCAGAGTGTTCCGAGTCTGGGAGAACCTACTTGACAAAACCTCAAGCCAGTAGCTCAGTCATAAATCTCACTGGTTCAAGAAAAGGCTCTGGATCCACTGTTAAATTCAGAGCAAAGCAAAACGTAGCACAACCATAATACACTCAACAGAATTTTCTCACTTTACCCCATCCTCTCCTTTTGAATTGCTGCTACTCTACAAAATTAACAACAAAACCTGCTTTTTCAAGCTGTTTTTACTGTGGGTTAGATAAGGAGTCACTACATTATAAAGCTCATGGTCTATGCTTAATCTTCTGTAAATTATACTGTAATTATTTCTATACCTAAATACAGCATATTTGACCAAGTGACTACTCAGTCTTAAGATACCTAGTACACCTTTTTTGGACTGAAATTCCAAATCAGTCCTTTCCAGCTGTGTAGAGACAGGGGATGAATGAAATCAAGCAGTGGAAGTTAAGACTAACCTAATAATTCATGTGAACAACATTCATAATACAAATATTCTGTTAACCCCAAGTATTTGTATATTTGAAGACACAGGAGCTGTTACAGAGGGGCAAGGGCAGAGCAACAGGCATTTTCCCCCGAGCTCCTCGTCCCCCTGGAGGTCTTGTCCAGACCACAAAAGGCAGAAAGTTGCTGCTACAATTAAAACTTCACCTGAAACTTGGATAGACTTCCACATATTGCACATTTGTCATGTGATTCCTTATATAAAATGGAAGCATTCAACGTCTTCCCTCCTTAACAACGGTGTGGAAGAAAACTGGTCTTGGGCTGAAATTTGGATTATTGCAAAGCCAAAGTTCTCAAGTATATATTTTAAAATCAAGCACTATTTGCTTTTTCATTCACTGGCTTTTTACTTCTGACTTTTAAAACGATACAGAATGAATTCTCTTAACCCATTAAAAGCAAAAGAATTAAAAATCTGTTTTTTCTTACATCAAAGAAGTTGAAAAGTGTGTTAAAACTAGGAGCTACAAGAAAATCCCCAGCACTCAGCTCTGAATAACTCCTCGACACACACGAACCCTGGCTAAGGGATTTGTAAAGAACCTTCCTACTGTGGGGTATCACTGGAGTTAAGAAGGTCTCAGAGAAGAAAACCTATTGTCCCTCCAGCTTTTTCCACGTTCTTGTATAGATGGTTGGAGAAAAGATGGAAAACATTTCCCCTAACTCCTATTCCGAATTCCCTCCAGAAAACATGGAACAAAGCTCTTTGTACCCACGTTCTGAGGAATCTGCTCTCAGTGCCTGGCTGTGTCTCCCCCTGCACACTAAAGCCATGTCAAAGCACTGCAGGTGTCCTTTTCCCTGCCTGCCCAGCAGCAGTTCCACGGGCAGAGCACTGCCCAGCACACGGGGCTTTGAAGAGGTAAAAAAGGCCCGGAGACAAAAGGAGACAATTACAGACAAAACCTGTCAGAGGCAGAACTAAAGCTCCTTTTAGCCTAAATAGCTATTTTGCTCTGCTGGTAATTAAAGAGGAACAGCTCAGGCTTTGTGACAGCTCAGTGATGGAACAGCAATCCAGGTGAAGCTCCAGTGGCCTTTGTTTCCAGGGAAGAGCTGCAGGGATGGGCTTGGGTGCTGAGCCCACCATGACAAAGCATCAGAGCATCATGCAACATGATCCTAAAGAGAATTTTTGTCTCTAAATGCTGTGTGATTACTTGATGTTACAATAAAATGTTTTCATTTCAATAGACTTACATCGACTTTAAAAAAAAGCTCAGCTGTTAAATTAACTAGTTAAGATTTGTAATTATTAAGATAGATCATGCATATTTGCTAAAATCACAATGAAATGAAGAATACTTAACTGAGTGAATAACCTTGCACAGCTTAGAGAATAACACCCACTGCAATATTTCCTACTGCTGATATTTCTTTTCATTGTTTATGTGGGGGTTTTAGAGAACTGGCTCGACCAAAAAAGACAGAATGGGAAATAAAACAAAATTGAACTGTGATATTATAACTAAGGCCTGAGCCAAAGTTCAATTAAACAGGTTGCAGGAATCAAGGAAGGAGACACTGCAACTACTGGACCAGCTGTTCTGTGAGCAAAGCAAGAACCTCACTGTGGATAAATTGAAAATACAAGACCCCAGTCAGCTGAGCTTCACAGATGCTGCCAAAAATGAGCCAGCCAGCTCAGTCCATACACTGGGAATTCCCTACTTCCCACCAGCAGCTTCTGGAGGACCTGAGGGAACCCAGCACGGCTCTTCCTCACTGCCAAGACTAGTCTGGGGGACAGAGAAAGGGAAGGAATATTTGGGGATTAACAGGTAGCTTCCCATATTCTCTGAGGTTATTTGGAACACAAAGTCCTTTTTTCTAGAAATAAATACAGAAATGGCTAAAATAAGATGAATGTACTTGATGATGATTTATAGCCTTTTCAACCAATAATAAAAAGAGATTAGAAATCTGCACACAGCATGTACTCAGATGCACATCTTCAAAAGGATGAAATACTATTTGCTAAAACCATGAAAACCCCCCCCCAAAACTATTCCAGTGCACAGATTTACTCTATTTACAGTCAGGAAACAGTCAAAAGCTTGTATTCAACTTGACTTACATAAGCCTTACACTGATGGAACTTAATATGCAAAACTGAAGGATAAAGCAAGTTTGGAGCTTATAAACTTTCTCTTCTACATTATACTCATCCATTAATTGATTTATTTTTGTAAAAGAAAACAAATAACCTTCAAAATATAATTATTGCACTGGATTGATCAATGCTTTGGGTAAACAGACTCAGCTGCTTCACAGGTTTTCAACCTATTTCTAAGCTTTTAAAAATAAGTAGCAACAGCAGTAAATGGTGAAACATTAGCTATGAGTTTGTGGAGGCATAAATGCACATGGTGTGAAATAATTAAGAATGTATAAAAGATAAAACACTATTAATTACAACCTAAAGGAAGTTGCTTTAGGGGGAAAACTAAAGAATTTGCCAAAATCAAAATGCACAACACAGTAAAAAAGTGGAATATAATTTTCAGTTATCTACAATGTGGTGCTTCCAGTGAGAAACTGTAATAAAGAGAGCTCAGACAGAGGCAGCACAGTGTGTGTGCCAGGGGGTCACAGTGCCTGGGGAACAGTGCCTGACACAGGGCTCCCACTCCCCACATCTGCACCCACACTGCAGGTGCTCCAGGGGCTGGGGCAGAGAATTAACAATCCACTGTGATGCCTGACCACAACTGATTGCACTATGGTGGTCTACACAGAGTTGAGAATGGAAAACATACCATTTTTCCTAGGAAATGAATAGATTTACAAACTGGAAAATCTCCCTCCCCCCCCCCAGACACTGTGGAGTGACCAAAACACAGAAATTTAACCAGTTAACAAAGGACACATCGACATGTTACTGTTCCCCAGCTGTTCACCTGTAAGAAGGAAAGAGAACTGCACAACAGCTAAATGATGAACTAATCTTTAGCAGACTACATAAACAGAGTATATAAGTATAAAACTGTAGCCTAATCTTAAAGTGACTTGGATAAAAAGAATAAAATAACAGAACCAGTTCCTCTTTTCCCTAAAGCTCACTCCTGCCTGACTAGTGCAACTTTCCCCCTCTACCATATGTCTCTACCATATGTCTATTAATAGTCCCTTCAAGAAGAGGTAAACAAGGAACTAAAAACCAAAACATGTTGGAAAGGAGAGCATGGATTAACTGGACTCTTATCTAGTCAGATAAAAAACAGACCTCCAAGTACAGTGTCACCTCAGAGCTTTGTTACCACAAACTGAGGTTGTGCTGGGTATCACGAGCATCCACTCAGATGTTAATTTGAATTTTGGCCTCCAGTTTCACGCAGTAAAACTTCTATTCACTCAAACAGTGTAAAAATGTGTCTTTGTTTGTTTTGACTTAAAAGCTTCATCTTTTAATTGAATATCTTTGTCTTACACTGTCACACCGAAGGGAACTCCTTATGCAGCTCATTATACCATCTATTATATTAATTATGTATTTTGTTGCGTTCCCTGCTGTTCACCTCCCTCCAAAGTGGACAACACTGCTCTACAGTGAAAACAACACTCTGCTGCCAAGATGAACTATTTCCTATCCTTACACAGACGCAAGTCACTGTCACAGCACGGAGTGCCCAGCGCTGGGCATCGACCTACTTTGGGTAACATGGGGGTGTCTCTCTTCTTCTTCTTTTCCGAGTTGGGGTCGTCCAGCAGGTCTGGCTCGAAGGTGTAGAGCTCTGTGAGCTCGTTCATGGTGAAGTGCCGCTCCACCTGCTGCTGGTCCACCACGCGGAAGGACAGCGACTGCTTGGTCACCTGGCGGTCGTAGATCTTGTCCTCCATCGTGCCCTGCAAGCACAGCCCCTGCCATGAGACACTGCACCAACGGGGCACAGGGACACACAGAGAGAACACAGCCAAGAGCACAACACAGCACTTCTCCATTCCCCTCATTTCTTCCACCAAATTCCTACAAAGGAGCCAAAATCCCTTTGTTTGTTAAGAAATAAAAGAAAAAACCTGCTGGAAGCGAATGCTGTAAGAACTGTGTATGGGACAGATGTCATCTAGCTGTTGACTGGAGTAAGGAAATTATTCTTTCAATAGTGTTTTTAAGAGATCCAGTTTTGCTGCAATTCCCCAAAGTAGAATTACGACCAAAAAATGGCAATTTTCACAGCATGTACCTTATTTTGCTGCTTTGAGCAGCCTGCAAAAAGGAAAACAGATACCATATCACTGTGGTGGAGGGGAGAGGAAAAGGGAAGCAGTCAAGTCTAATTCATCACAGCTGTGTATGAAAAAAATTAGATCCTTGATGAAAAAAGGAAAATTACTTATTCTTTGGAAAAAAAAGATGATGACTGAGAAGGATGAGAACAGCACAGCCTGTTCTGAAAAGCCTAATTTAGGAAGGATATCAACAGTTCAAGAGTGCACAGAGAAAACTACAATAGATTGAAGCCTGAAGAGAAAACCTATTTCTGACAGTAACATGTTACAGACAGTTGGCACGGAAATAGTGTCTTGATCAAGGGTTAAGTGCTTTACTGGGAAAGGTCTTCAGGCTACTCTGTAACACCTGAAGGACTAGAATATTACACAAGATACTTCCTAACAGAAAAAATGGCCTTACACTTAAATAAAGCATAGTTCAGTGTCCATCAGAATTATTACACATTTTTAATATTTGCAGGGAGTGATACAAGTTTTCAAGTCATGACTTGATGCCTTTTACAAAAATTTCTTTATCTCCCTCTGATTTCATTCCAGTTGGACCATCAGGGCCACACAGAGCAGGGTCTGTAGAAGGCACCTGTACTGAGCAAGGCTATTCCTTAACCCCCATCCTCCAGAGGGTCTATTCAACTATTTTAGTAGTGTGCAAATTGAAAAAGCTGAGTCTAGATGTGTAAATCACTTCTAGAATTCCAGAACCTGCATTACACAAAGTGTCATATGAGGTGGGCAGAAGAGGAAATAATTTCAGTTGTTATTTATTTTACCATTCCTTCCTTCAAGAGCTGCTTCAGTGGCCAAATACTGCTACAGATGAGGGCTGCAAAACTACTGCTCTGTGCAGATCACTCCAGACTCCAACACAAGTGCACATACAGACAGTTCACATTTTTTTGCAGGATGAAATATCACAAAGATATCAGCCAGAAACCCACCTGAGCCAAAAACCTGTACACGAACACAGGTTTGTTCTGTCCGAAACGATAGACCCTGAAAATACTCTGGATGTCGTAGGATGGGTTCCAAGAGGCATCAAAGATGATGACTCTGTTGGCAGCCACCAGGTTTATTCCAAGGGAACCTGCTTTAGTGGATATAATAAACAAGCGGCCTCTGGAACAGAGAAGAGTTGCAAAATTTGAGTATTTTGGAAAACAGCTATTGTTGCTGTGTTACTATGGAGTTGTTCATGCACTGAAATAACTCAAAAACTTCATTAAAATAATATATTAAGCATAAAACAGATGCAGATTTTACAACAACAACACTTTTAGCAAAACATATATTCCCAAAAATACAGATCAAGGCCTTTTGCAAACCAACTGTTAACAAAAACTGGAGGGGAAGAAAGAACTTTTGCATTTTCAAACTCTAATAAAACTAGTTATATCAAAATAAACCACAAATTTAAACAGGCAGATGCCATGCTATTGAAACTGCTTCCTGGCCTGCAAACTTTCAGGATAACTCTAGAATGACACTGTTTTTCTGATATATCTGCTTTTTTTTGAAGGCCACCTCTCTCAGCTTCAACTTGAAATCAGTTCTTGACAGGTGCTGACAGAATAAACTCTTTAAAAGCAGTAACACTGAATTAGGTTACTTCTTAATTTAACTTTTTTCCCCTGCACATTATAAATGACTGCAATATAACCACAGACTTTATTTTTTAAACAAAGCTGGGAAGGTGAAGCTCCTTACCTTCACTTAACTTGTGCAAGTTTATACCTCTCTATCCAAATGTGAATTCCAAGTCTCATCTTGGATGAGCAGTGGATGGCTGGGAGACAATTCTGGAGACAGCTGACAGAGTCACATGTTTCTGAGTGGCCCAGGGACTGCTGCCTCCTGGCCAGACCCCACCGGGCTCTGACTTGCCTAGGTCCTTATATCCTTTTAAATCATTGTAATAAAAATATCTTCTCTGGTTTAAATTGGTTACAATCTAAAGAACTACGAAACCAGCAAGGAAACACTGAACAAGTATTGAGCACTACTAATAGAATTAATCTAAAGAAGTCAGGAACATATTGCTGCACATATTTTGTGCAAGTTCTGACAACACTGTGATAATTATTTGCCTACCCTTAAGGTAATTAAGCTAATACAAGTACCAAAGAAATAGGTAACAAAAGGAAGAGAAGGGGGAAAATAAAGCACCTATATCAGAAAAGGTCTCACCTCACATTAGTTTCATCATTAAATTCTTCAGCCCATTTCTTTCTTGACTGAGCTGTAGTTGAGCCATCCAAGCGATAGTAATCGATGTTTCTGAACCATTTTCCCTCACCTGTAAATGTAACAGTCAAATTATTAAAATGCTGAGGGTGTAAGTACCCAAACTGGTAACACTGGATACACACAACTCCCCAAGTAGTAAGGAACAAACATGGAACATAAAATATACTAGTATGGCAATGGGAAAAGACTATTAGTGGAATTCAAGACTGAGAATGTTTTTGCAGGATACAGGTGCTTGTCACGGGCCTTCTGTAGTAGAGCTTGCATAACAAAATATAAAATATGTATCGTGACAGGAGATAATAGTCATTGCATTTGTGATGACAACCATCATCCACGAGCCTGCAACAGCTTGTACAAACCCTACACAGGTTTTGTCTAAAATTATTCAAAACCAGAATAAAATGAATGCCAATATCATTTTACCTCGTAAAAAGTACCCAGTATCTATCCCTACCCATTTCTTCTTAGGATTTTGTTGGTTTTTTACAGAAAGATGGATTCATATTCAATGAAACTCCTCAAAGCAGTTTTATACAGATTGGAATGTAAAGATAGAAATTTTTAAAAAATGTTCTGAGCTTAAATTTAAATTGAAGTATTTGAAAAATACCTGAGCTTTTTGGGGGGTCATTCCTCTTATTTTTCACTATTGTATTTATATATATACATTTGGAGGGATATGCCTTAGCTTAACTTGGAGTCAAAGTTAATTTTAAAAAGTAGTTACGTGTAGCTGCAGTTAAATCTAATCTTTAGGCATTACAGCACTAATTGTACTTTCTGACTGATCTGTGTAGCTTCATGTTACAGCATGAGGGTAAGTCAGTCTCTCCCACACAACCAGCATCATTTGTAAGGAAATGCTCCAGAGGAGATTTCAAAAGTCAAGCTCTAATAATTTTGGGACTGGAACTCGGAAAAATCTTTGAGTTTAATTACCTTGTGAGTTACAGCAACTCCTTGCCAGACTGGGGGAAAAAGCTACAGCTGATAGATTTTCTTCTCTCCCCAGTTCACAAGTAACCTTTCATTTTCTTTGGCCATCAAGGTGTATGTACACAAAACTAATAGCACTGAGCCATCAATCATGAAGAGCATTTCTGAAGACAGCATTGCTCGATTCAATCAATTATGAGAAACAGATTGTTGTGTCAGGAAGTGAATCTTGCCATGATACATAATCTAATTGCTTACCAGAAGAACTACCACACATGAAAAACCCCCACTCCTTAAAACATTTTCTCCGACTAAAGGCACAAACTCCCCCAAAACCAGACAGCTTGTAACGTCTGAAGATGGCAAAAGCTCAGAAAAGGAAGCAACAGCCAGAAACAATAAATCCGTGAGAGGGAGATGTGGAGTCTCCAGCTGACTGTGTCTGTCACTGAGCCACCTTCCTCTTATTTCTAAGTGCAAACACACCAAACACTTGCACAGGATGTTTGAAAGGGATGGCAGACTTGAAGGAATTCTGCACTGCACATGTACTGGGAATTGAAACTCCACATAAGGATCAACTGCATCCTCAGGAGTTCTGGGAGCATCTCGGAGTAAACAGGACAAACATCCTAAGTGGAGGACGAGTGAGACATTCCTTGGCATTTGAGCATCACTAGGATAATAATTAACTCTATATTTGCTCCCTTATGAAATCCATAAGCCAATCTACTGCCCTACATATAAATTCATATTTTGCACGTTTTACACACTGGTTTAAAGTACCCTAATTCTTTCATCAGCTCTCCCCCAGAAGGAAGGATCAGAATTTGCCACAGATCAGAATGTAACATCACTTTTATAAAGGATTTAACAAAATGCCTTCTCTCCTCTCAGATGACAAACATTTAAGCTGCTTAGGCTGTAACAAGCATGGATGATACAGAATGAAATCAGAAGCAAGAGTCCATAATGGGATAGCAGAGACCACCTGCAGGGGAGACCAATAATCCTGCCAACTTCAGGAACAGTCCAGAGCATGCAACACTTATTTCAAATCCACTCCCAGTGGACTGAATAGAGACTTGTAAAAGAGTTATGAGGTTGCTGAAGGAGACACTCACCTTTATAGATAGGAGGCTTATCTCTGTCGGTTTTCTCCCTGTTAGCCAGCTCCAGGAAATCTTCTATCAAATCCAGAGATATCAGGGACTGGCTGAACACTAGGCTGGAAACAGAAACAGGAAAACACAAAATTCATCTCTGAAGTTATTTTATTTATTTTACTGTTTGGTTTTTCTTCCCTCCTCCCTTTGAGACAAACAGCCCTTCTAGACACAGGTGAAGACTTTGGTGGAATCTTGGGCACGTGTGGGAAAAATCCCTCATAAAAAGGCATGGAGCCTTTGCACATCTGCTTCAGAAAACAGCCACAGCATAACCAAGAGTGAATTCAGAACACTGTCAGACTACATATTTATAAAGTCATTAGCAATATGTCTAGAACTGACTTACACTTTGTCTCCAAGCTCCTCTGCCATTCGAAGAATTTCAAAGAGAAGCACCATTTTCCCAGAATGTTCCAACACTTCAGCATCTGCATCAGTGACAAAATCTTTGTACCAATCTGGTGCTGGGCTGCCAGGATTGGAAGAGGATGTAGCTTTGCCTAAACAAAAAAAAAAAACACCAAAACAAAATTAAAGATAAGAACACGGTCTCCATTTAAATGCTTTGAAATGTCCAAACAGACCTGTTTCCTCATTATTAGATGTAAATGGTATGAAAAGAGTTAAAGAGACAAAAAATCCCCAGCATTTGCACTATTAGCAATTACAAGGCTGCACGAGAGGTAAACTTTTAAGTGATCCAGAGACAGAAACTCACCCTGCCTATAATGTAATTAACACGTTTAATCTCTGTGTGTCTTACATACACACACTCCTCCCTTACACATTTACAATATGTTTGTCATTAGTCTGGAGACCAAAAAACCCCAGAGTTCTCACCTTAACTGTCCCCAAAAAATTCAATTACTTAGGGAAAATCACTAGACACACATGAAATGACAGAATTGGAAAATTACCTCTATAATTCCAGATACAAGACAAAATCTAGATTATTAAAGAAAAATCAAAAAATGAAACGTGAAGCTTTAAGAAGTCTGAATAATAATCTTTAAAAAGGGCTTGTATTCCTGTTGCATCATATCTGCTCACTCAACAACCAATTCAAATTCCACGTGCAACAAATCATGACATGTATAGTTCTTAATCTTTCCATTAATCTTTTAGCAATATGTTAAAAGAAGATGAAAAGTAGCATAGCTCCTCAGTTAACTTTATATCATTTTGTATTTCTAAATTAAAAAAAAAAGTCATTGTGCAGCTTCCCTGCCTCAAGACCCCTAAGTTCTAAATTGATGCCCCTTGTTTTTCCAGGATGAGTGTACCATTAGGAGGAGCAGGAGCTGTAAGTATGGAATTAAGGAATTTGCCATTCTGCAACACAGCAGAATTCCTGACAGTCCTCTTCAACTGCCTTTTTCAAAATGAAGCTGCCTCACATTTTATTCATTCTGGATTACACTCACCTTCATCTGACTTTGTTGATGACGGGTTGTTTGAAAGATCTTCTGCATTTCCTTCTCCACCTCCACGAGATCTTGAATTCCAGACTTTAATGACTTCAACATCATTATCACTGCCACTTCCACTTGAGCTACACTCTTTCTTCACCTTTTTCCCCTTGGATTTTTTTTTCCTAAAAAGGCAACATTACACACCCCATTTTTTTTTTAAATCCCACTGCTAGAGAACATATTCTAACAGATACATAAAATAAAAAATAAACATTCACTTTTATAGGAGTCACTTCAGCTCTATTAGGAAAATAAATCCATCAAACAAAATAAAAGCTCAATTACTTTGCATAATCATCAGAACTTAAGCTCATTGAAGTTTCTTCCGAATCTGAAGCTATGAAGTCATCCATGCTGTCTTCATCAAAATAGCCCTCAAAAGAGAAAAAAACAGATTTTATTACATATATTCATCCAGAAGCTTTTATTAAACCTTTAGCCATCTGCTTAGCCTTCATTTAAACAATGGTAAGTTCTACAAGGGTTGGCCTTAAGAAATATTTTAACAATGACAACATACCCTGAAAGAAAAATATGACAAAACCAGCAGCAAAGATACCCCACAGCAACAAAGATTTCCATTAATTTGACAAAACCTTACCTATAGTTTGGCAAAGCTTATTTGGAAAGTTGCCAATAGAGAGTATTTTGATATATCTAATTTACCTTATTTTCTTTGCTAATATAGTCCAGCTGCAAGCACCAAGGGTGAGTCCAGATTCTGCTCAACATCTGGAAATCCTGGAAAAGTTTAGCTCCAGCTTTGCCTCTTCCACCTTCATTGCCACCACCTACACCTGACAATAAAGTTCAGGTTTTAGAGTGGAACCTTGAAGTGAGTTTGCCACATTCTGTTCCCCCTTTGAACAACCCGCCAGTGCAGCACTGAGTGTTCTTTCCAGATGCACATCATCTTGTAACATCTCTTGTAAAAGAGCTCAAATTACTCAGTCACAGGCATTTTTTTTCCTAGTTAAAGTTGTCAAAATTAGATTTTCCCCTTTCTCTAAATAATGAGAAACATGATTACATTTTTACATAAAAGCACATTTCTCCCCAGTACAGGAATGACTCCAAATCCTCTTAAAAAGACATCCAAGTCTATTTGGGTTCTGTAAAAGCAGTCCACGGTGGAAAACACAAAATAACATTGGCATTTAGGTTTCAATGAATTTGGGTTACTATTTTTATCTACCTTTATTTAATGCCTTGTAATGCTGCAGTATTCTGCTACAAGAGAAACCCTAAAAGAGCCCAGCCTATTTGTTCACTGTGGAAGCACAAACTAGTGCAAAGTAGTAACAATGTTCATAGAGTTAAATTTCTTTTTTCTAGTCTCGATTTCTCATTAAGCACCACGTTAGGTTCCTGAAAGAGACTGTTTTTCATATTTGTTATGTGCATAATTTAAGGTACGTAGACCTGCAAGAAAATAGTGTTTATTGCATCGCAGTTATCAAACGTCTACAAAAAAACAAGCACAAAACTTATTTGGTGCATTTGCTCAATGCATAAGATAATCCCTCTAAACATCTACAAAGTATTTTAAGAAAGCAGGTTCTCATTGTGTTTAGTCCCACAACTTGGAGTATCCTCCTAATTGTGCTTTGGGAAATGGAATTGTAAGGATCACAGAAATCCTTAGACTTGACTTCCCTCATCATGAGTTTCACTGAGGAAGTTGACATTAGCGAGTTCCAATTTAACAAGTTCTACAGACTTTTAAAACTCTTTATAACTTAACTAAATAGAGGCAACAGAAAACAGAACTGCTCATTGACAGGAAGCTGAATGTGAGCCAGAGTGTGCCCAGTGGCCAAGAGGGCCAATGGATCCTGGCCTGGCTCAGGAAGAGTGTGGCAGCAGGAGCAGGGAAGGATTCTTGCCCTGCACTGGGCACTGGTGAGGCCACCCCTGGAGTGCTGTGTCCAGCTCTGGGCCCTCAGCTCAGGAAGGACATGGAGGGGCTGGAGCAGGGCCAGAGGAGAGCAACGAGGCTGGGGAAGGGACTGGAGCACAAGTGCTGTGAGGAGAGGCTGAGGGAGCTGGGGGGGCTCAGCCTGGAGAAGAGGAGGCTCAGGGGAGACCTCCTCACTCTCTGCAACTCCCTGACAGGAGGGGGGAGCCGGGGGGGGTTGGGCTCTTTTCCCAGGCAACCATCAGCAAGACAAGAGGGCTGGGTCTGAAGCTGTGCCAGGGGAGGGTTAGGTTGGAGATCAGGAAGAATTTCTTTGCAGAGAGGGTGCTCAGCCATTGGAATGGGCTGCCCAGGGAAGGGGTGGATTCTCCATCCCTGGAGGTGTTTAAGGACAGACTGGATGTGGCATCAGTGCCATGGGCTGGGAACCACGGCGGGGTTGGATCAAGGGTTGGACACGATGATCTCAGAGGTCCCTTCCAACCCAGCTGATTCTATGATTCTATGAAGCTGGCAGTTCACCTGGGAGATCAGATACTGCATTCCCCAGAATCTAAAGGCGTTGAGATAACACAGTGAATTCCATACTGCTATGAATCACAGACCAATTTGAGATACAATTCATTTTTCTAGTAATTAAACTTGGGAGAATAACCAGAACAGAAAAATATGGTTTAAAAAATCCTCAGCAACAAGCATTTTAAGACAGGTAGTTTAACAAGTGCAAAAAAAATATAATAAACTGGCCCAGCAGACTATGTAGGACATTTTGTAACTGTTGCAGAAAGGGAATACCTGCTTCATGCTTTACAAAAAATCCGACTAGCAGTGCCTTAAACATTCTTGACTATGAAATTCATTAAGTGAATTGCTTCAGAAGCCAAGAGCTGCAGCTGAGGGACGTGGTTGTGTGAAGCACAGAGGTACAGAAAACCTCCCCAGGCATTCCTGGAGATGACCCTTCCCACAGTGTGTGTGGGACATGTGTCACTGAGACGTTGATACCCCAATACCTCGATATACTAAAATTACAAGCTACAGTGGCTCATCTCTAATGCAGTGAACAGCACACCAGCCCACAGTAACACATTTTAGGGTTGTGGTTTTTCCCCTTATACACCTTTTCAATTAAACAAATTTACATTTTCTGGGGGGAAGATGCAAATTTCCAAGACAGACCAGTCAAGATCTCACTGAAAGCTGATGAAGAGCACAGTCATTGTGAAACCTAGACTTATGGGTTTTTAGAGGAAAAGAAGAGACAGTTCCACAGAAGAGCCAATATTTGACAAATAACAGCTTCAGCTGGCATAAAGGCAGACAGGAACTGCAGGGCTTGGCTGTGCTTACACCAGGACAGCTCAATTCAGTATTCTCTCCCTCCAGTCTTACAGTCAATACCTTCTTCTTACTCTTGGAAGACATAAAATCAATTATATTTTATACTTAGAAAAGAAAGAAATATCTATGGACCAAAACCTGAAGGTGGACTGCTGTTAAGAGATACAAATATTATTATTCTTTCTCAAAAAGCCCAGATGTTTTGCTACAATTCAAGTGTCAAGAGCTAAAGTAAATCTTACGGGAAGCAGACAAATACATCCACAGAGCCAACAACACATCTAAAAACCCCAACCTACCAACTACAGCAAAATGCACCTTATTAAATGACCACCAGTCTTGTGACCAGAGAGAACTGTAGGCACATACCTGTCAGATGATCCAAGTAGTACTGGTACAGTTTGCACTGAATAGGAGTCATCCGAACCTCCAGAACATACTCATATTTCGGAGGGAGGAATTTTGTTAATGCTGTGTAATCTTTCCTCTGCAATTTTACAAACAGTGCTTTAGTCACATAAACACGAAAATGACTCCCGAGAGCTTAAGAACTTTTGGCATCTTCAATGCCAAATGGATAAATTACAACGATTCAGATGCTTTCCAACCACAAAGGGGGGAAAAATAACCCATGAAATACAACCCAATTACAGGCCCTGTCAGCAGGAACCCATCTTACCTAGTCGGTGTGGTTACATAGGCAAAAGTCTGTGACTTGTTAACCCCATGTCCAGTTCCAAGTCCTTGCAGAGTTGACTGAAACTCCAGTAGCTGCTCTGGGAACTACTTTTGTGGGGTTTTTTATAATACTAAAACCTTTTCTGTGAAAGCATGTCAGGCAAGGGTGAAATACTAAATATTTAAGTGAGAATACTAAAACCTTTTTCTGTGAAAGCATGGGTAAATCAAGCAGCTAATATCAATGTTTGTATCATGGAGGAACTCCCACTCAGGATAACACGTTTTCTGAATACTTGCTTGGGGCGATGCAGATTTTACTTCTATTTTAATTTTTTAACTGTTACAGAGTCCACGTCTCTCTACCCCCACTTCAACCAAACGGTGATTGATCTTGACCAGAGACTGTTGTACATTCAGGAGTGAAGTGCCCTTGATCAGAGCTGATCTGCCTGTGCTGTGCTGCACAAACCCCTGGTTATCCTGCAGGACACCCTCAGCATCAGGAGCCTGCGGGCAGCTCCCGCTTGGTCCAGCTGATGGAGACACCTCATGGCTCCTGAGAACATCCTTTGGCAACAGAGTTGTTTTCTTGTAAAGCAGTGATACAGTAGCTCAATGAGCAAAAGGGAAAGCTGCTCTCCATGGACAGGATCTGCTCCTGTGGGCTCCACCCAGTGCTGCACAAACACAGGGTGCCCAGCACCCGAACACACATAAAATTTACTTGATATTTATGCTGCTCTTCCCATTCTGTCTTTCAGTTTGTGTTCCTCTACTGCTGTATAGAATTATGCACATTATGCTCTCGGTACTACTCCTATTTCCAAGATTTTATGATAGGAAGTCTTTTACACTGCCATAAAGCTCCTTATTTCTCTGCTTGAGGCACTGTTCCACCACGATCATCTCACCCAGCTCGGATTATTAAATCCACTACCAACAACTGCCCAGCCAGGAGGAAGCACTTTGTGCCTACAGGGTGTCACACCTTCGACTGGGCTGCTGGGGCCTGGTGTTGGAAAGCAGAAGAGCAGGAACACCCTGCTGATAGCCCACAAGGTGCAGGTTTTAACTGAAGGGTGAAGAATCCAGCCTTTATTCTGGAAGTCTTGGCAGTTTTGCTTATTTTTTTTTTAATCTAAGGTCCTTAAGATAACAAATTCTTCACTCTTTTGGACCTGAATAATTTTCTTTCTCTCCTCTTCCCCATTGTACTGATTCTCTTAGACCAGAAAAAAGAGGAATTCATAACCAAGTGACAAACTATGGATCACCAACTTTCTGTGCAGATTTTAAGGCAGCTGAGTTTTTAAATATGTATTCTTTAAACATGCATATCAAATTAAATAAGAATATTTCAAAGCAACTAATGCCCCACTCTATCATAAAATTTTGTAGACCCCTAGCAGGAAACAGCTGTATTCTTCAACACATGTATATGTCCTGCTTAGGATACACAAATTTCTTAGTTTTTATCCAAGTGTCAGTGTAATTTTTTCTACTCACAATAAACAGTGCAGAGATCTAAGACTCAGTGAAAATATAATAAAGTCAAAAGAGTTAATGGAGCTCTCAGATAACAAGTTTACAGGCCTTTGGGTGCTTTTATCAGGACGAGATGAAATCACCCCTCTCCTTCCCTGCAGTTAAATGAAATGTGTAGCTAGAGCCAAACTGTTCTTACCTGAACACATCCAGCCAACATCTCATAGAGGATGTGTGCACGTTTCTTCATCACTCTGACGTCTGCCAGAGTGGAGTCTGCGCACTGCCCGTTCTGGATCGGGTTTATGAACCGATTCCGGAACTCCTTAATTGAACCAAGTAAATTCTCCTTAATAAAGTTAACCATGCAGTGATCTAGGACAAAAAGATCACACTTGAATTGTTCAAAATGGAAAGCACAGTACTGGGATTAATTCAAACAGAAAATAAATGTGTCATTTCCAAATATAGATACCGAGAACTCACAGGCAGCTTCATTGTATCAAATTCTTTCCTCTTAATCAAACTAAATCTATCTTTATCTTGCTGACAGACTGAAGTATAATCAAGGAAATAAACGCTTCTTAAACCAGACAGCTACTCACATTCTATAAGATTATTTTGCAGTGGTGTTCCTGTAAGAATTATTCTTCTCCTAGACCGAATAGAATTCATTGCCTTGGAGACAGCAGATGCCTCGTTCTTCAGAATGTGTCCTTCATCACAAACCACAAAGTCAGGACCTAGAAAAGAAACAACATTAGATCTCTCCCACACTTTATAACCACAAAGAAACCGACAGACTAAAGAACCCAAAATTTGTTCTACTGATGTTATTAACTTTTTTTTTAAAACTTGTGTGTTTTATGGTGGGGTTTTTTGCACCATTTGGGTTCTCACTCAGCCTGTGCACAAGCATTCACAGTAGCCATTCTGGTAAACAACAGGCTGTTGCTTGTGAAGTCTTCATGGGAAGGATTAATTACAGCTTTGTAATATATTCCTACTAAAATGGTCCATCCCTGCAGCTGTGAGTGCATGGCTACACCTCCATCAACCCTGTCAAAACTCTGGAAAACTATTCCTTCCCTCCAGCTTTAGGCTGCCATCTACTGACACTCAGGCAACCCCAAAACCCACCAAAATTCAGGTCACCTGCAATTTTTCATTAAGGCAACAAGTCAGTATCAGTAGGGATACACAGTGCAATCAGAAGCCTTGATAAGATAAAACACAACCAAATCTGATTTGAAATTGCAGACAAGTGAATTGTCACCTTGTAGCTGAAAGTCACCTCAGAAAGGTCCTCAGCTTTCCTCCAGAAGATAAACCCAAGAATGTCAAAACCACACCACAACACATTTCCACAATATGTAAAGCCACTCTATTAAAATTAAATGTTATAGTTTGGGGTTTAAGATAAATAACATTTAATTTGGCACAACAGACTTACACACCCTAATTGTTTTCAGATTTGGGGTAATTTCTGGAAGTTCCCTTCTTGAAAGGAGTAGTAAAAGATATTTGAGGATGCCTCTAATAACTTAGAGGGAATGTTTTACGAGCTCTAAACCCGACCTCAATTCCAACAGTACCAACCCCGCAGACAGGGAAGGCAAGCTGATGCACCTTGGAGAAAAGCCATAAGCTGGGTTCAGTATTTAGCTCTAAAAAGGCTGATATTTGAGGTGGCAAAGGGGTGTTTATCAGCAAGGACAATCCAATCTTCTATAACTTACTAAGAACAGTTTTCTTCAGAGGAAATTTAAACTGCCTTGTAAAGAAGAAAATTAATTCTAGGGCAGTGATCAACAACAGAGAATTACACCTCTGACCCCTCACATGATCTCATGCCAGTGCCAGTCACCTCAATTGTACCATTTTAAGGGTCAGAAAGTGGTTTGAACCTTACACATTAACAGAAAAGGAATCAAGAAAATATTTATTTCCAAGGAGAAAAAAATAAAAGATTCTTGAGCCAAGTCTAGAAGACAATTCTGAAAATCCACATGTGAATTCCAAACACACTTAGGCTTGTCCAAGCCTACTTATTTCTGAATTTTCACACCTGCCACAGAAACATTTCCCAATATTATTTCACAGCTTTTGTACCTTCCCAGTTCTGACAGCATGAAAAGCACTGAGTGGCTACATACAAAGTCCTCCTTCCATTTCAGCCAACCATCTCTAATACTGACAGATCCTCTCACCTGTCCTCGTTTCATTAAAGACTGTGATCCATTAACATCTTCAGATAAGTGAATGACAGCAAAAATACAAAAAAACCCCCCTATCTTAGTACAATTATTTGTGCTTTGTTTGGCAGGCACTGATACTTTGAACTAACATCTTGGCTCCAAGTCAGCAGCAAGGATTTTCATAAATTTGTGGGTTTTTTCCCTTGTTCTTAAAAAAACACAAATACAAGTCACTACAGACAGAACATTCCTCAAAATATTATAAAGGAATGTAAAACTTAGAGGGACCTCAAGGGATTAGTTAGTCTATTTTCTCCATCTGAGATAAGAGTTATGAGAAAGGGACAGACAAATTCTCCCTGACAGAAGTGGCAAACACCATGACCTCTCTCTTGCTAAAACACTGTGCAATAACACCCAATTTAAATCATCTCTGTTGCAAATCCAAATAAATTCTGCCCTTTCCTTTCTCCAACTGATGTCAAAACCAACTGGTAAAACTCCTTTCGTTAACCAGCTCTTACATGACGGAAAATTTGTCATTTAGTTGTCTTTTTTCTAGGCTGAAAAGCCTTACTCTTGCAACCTTTCCTCAAAAATCTATCTTCATCTTCTTATCCTTGTTGTATTTGCAGGTGTTAACATATTGAAGCACATAAAAGATGGATATACAGAGATACATACACACAGTTCTCCTGTTCCTCTGAAGTCTACAAGAACTTCATACAGCTGCCAACTGAAGAGCAGTTTCCAAGTCAAACAGTAAAGGAATTTTTATTAGTAGCAACACTTAGAAAAAAATAGGAGGTTTCTGCAGTGCTGCGAGCAAAGCACAGCAGTGATCCACAAACCAACAGCACCTCCACAGTGGCACAAAGCATCATGGAAAACCATTTGTTGCTCTGCATGTGTTTATAATCCTGCCATTATTTAACATAGCAGAGCTAGTTAATTAATGAAATCAGTTCTCCACCCATAAACTTTGGCTAAACCTCTACACTGCAACACAAGCTTCTACTATACAGTATGTCATACCCCAGCAGTGTTCACTTGCACAGACACATATCATTAAATCAGCACTCAAATACCAATTTGCAGCTTTTTAAATGGAAAATGCTCCCAGGGGTAAAGGTTTTCCTCTTTCCAGTCACAGCAGTCAGCCAGCACATCACTTCTAACCCTTGTCCTGCCAGCCTGCTGGACTGTCCGTGCTAAGAAATAAATAAGGATCTTGCAGTGAACATTCTCATCAATTTAGCCAATCCAAATGGCTCCACAAACTAATGGATAACAACAGATGGACACTTCTGGCTTTTTGCAATTAGTTAAAATAGAGGAAGATCTGAAACAACACGAAGTAACAAGAAATACCCTCGAGCTGCGCCAGGGGAAGTTCAGGTTGAATATTATGAGAAATTTCTTCACAGAAAAGGTGGTCAGGCATTGGAAGGGGCTGCCCAGGGAGCTGGTGGAGTCCCCATCCCTGGACTGTTCAAAAAAAAAAAGCAGACTTCCCAATATGGTTTAGAGGGCATCTGGTTGAAGGCTGGACTTTACCTTGGAGGTCTTTTCCAACCTTAAAGATTCTATGGTTCTATGAAAATAATTACAGAGTTATTTCAAGGTTGATTTCCCTTATGGTCCGATTCCATCCCACCAACCCACGAGTCCAAGAAGAGAATAAAACAGGAGGTTCCATGTTCACACTTGCCATGAGGAAAAAAATCCACGAAAATCAATCACATTTTATTTCCTCGCTGCACCAGAACACGACCCCCTGAGTACCAAGTTATTTTCCTGTCACCACTACTTTGAGACAGCAATTCACACTTTTCTTCTCTGGCTTTGACTTTCCTGACAATGTTCTCAAGAAATGCAATATACTGAGCAAATCAGACAGAGAATAGCACTGACAGCATGGGGTTCCCCTACACTTTTTTTTCTGTTTTGGTTTCCTGCTGGGTTTTTGGTTTGTTTGTATTTAGTAACTACAACTTTAGGAGTCAAAAGACCCACTGGCAAGAAGGGCATTTCCTTCACTGCTTAAATAATGTGTGTGGAATCATCATGACCACAAAAATAGTTCACCAGCTGCTGTAGTAGAGCTTCCCTGACTCCACAGCAATTATGTGATTTTGTGAGTCAAGCTGGCAGAAAATTAATTAACGTTTTAGCTGTTCAAATAGGCTTTCTGCAGCACTGGAGATGCCAATTCCACTTGGCCAATGCCAATAATCACAAAGTTATTTTCCCCATTAGAATAAACTCTTTGTCAGTCAGAACATAATTCACAGCCCTACTATTAATTGGAACTTCACAAAATCAAGCTCACCAAGTACAGTTATCAACAAGAAAGAGAAAGGGAAAAAAAGAAAATCAATCACACAGTGTCAACATAAAGTCCAGTCAGATAATTAAAATCCAAGAAAACCCACCTCCATTTACCCCACCTACCTATCTGCATTCTCAATTTAAAGAGAAAGGCAGAGAAATCCCGAAGTTACAGCAAAGGTGCCTTTTAGAAACAGTTTTTAAGATACACTGCATGCTGCATAACTAAGTCAGTATCAGGTGCCAGTTCAGAATCTGAAGGGAAATTTTGCTATTTTGGTGAAACTTGCTAGTCCTAAAATTTTTAGTTCTTTTTTGTGACCACCTGACAGATCAGTTAATATTAACTTGGAATACTTTCAAGTGCTTCCATACATGTTGATGTAAGTTTGCTCAGTTCAGCTCAGCTCAAACCAGACATCTGCTTCTCAAGACTAAAAAAATAACTAAGTGCTTTATTTGAATTCACTTAATTAGCACTTAATTAACATTTGTTTTTTTCACTCTTCTAAGGCACAAATTCAACTATTTTCCTGTGTAGTTGCCCCCTTAGTGAGAGATTTCTATCAAGGACAAAGCAGCTCGTGGTTGTAACAAATTAGCAGGTGAAAATACCCTTAGGTTCCGGACATAAGGTTACTTTAAATCACCTTGCCAAGAAAGAAATGGTAGAAAAAAAAACTTAACGGGAAAAGTTTCCAGGATATATTCCTGGGGTCATTCTTGCATTTGATCTAACAGAAAAGACTGTTACAAAGATTTCTGTTATTTATAAAAGCAGATGGGGAAGTTTCTGGACAAGAACTTCCGTAACTCAGAAAAGGCAACAAAGAAAATCTGATCAATCTTACTGATGTTATTATTTATTTACTTTGCTCCCGTGCAATACATACAGAATGTGTTAATTTTCACTTACCTGGATCAACTAATGCTTTATTGAATATTTCTTTAAGTTTCCTGCTCTTCACATTCCTGCCTTGTGCCAGATTTCGGTACATCTCGTAGCCTATGATCATCACACCCCCCTCGTCCTGCCAGTGCTGCAGCATGTAGCTCCTCTCCTGAGGGCGCTTCACGGTTGCCAGCTCACAGACCTTCCAAAGGGGAAAAACAGGCTGGAATTCCTCTCACAATACTGCAATGCTGGTGTAACTTCTACTATTTAAGACTTATCAATGCAAGTAGATTTTCACATTCCTTAGCCTATGTTTTGAGCTGCCCGACTATGTGTAAACCATTCAATTATTTCATTTTTAAGAAAGTGTTTTTAAGTCTTGTACCTCTAGTCTTTCCTCATCTTCTAAACCTTCTTGCCATTTTTCAAACTCGTTCAGCCAGTTCAAGGCAGTGTTCAGTGGACACACAACCAGAGCTGTCCGAAAATCCAGCTTGTCACACAGCAAGACTGTGTGGAGAAAACTTACTACCTGCAAGAGTTAAAAACAGAACACTAAATAAACCACTGGGGATTCAACACCGGGACAGAAAAATACAAGTATCTATTCAATTATGTAATTAATTACCAACAACAGACTTGTTTAAACATGCTTTTTCTGTTTTCAACTCGCTGCTTAAAATTTAATACAGGTGTATTTTGAGTTCATACACTTCTTACTCTGTGTTACATGGCTGCACACATCCTTCACATACTGAGCTACAGGCAGTTTTGAATTGCTGAAGGATTTCATAAGTAGGGAACCCTCCCTTTACATTTCACCAATCATCTTCATAAATTCGAAATTTCTATTAGGTCACATCCTAACATCAAATAAATTCACATTCATGTTTCTTGAAAGTAAATTTCAGCCTTAAAACAGTTTTTCACATTTTTTCAACGTATTGGCAAATTCTCTCAGAGGATCTCTGAAGCAGGTTATGGAACTGTTTTCCAAGGATTCACCCTGTAGCCAGCCTGGCTCTATGTTGCAGATGACAACACCTCCCTGAGGCCTGAGAAATACCTGAAATCTTCTGGGTCACTCAGTGCTGGGCCTGTTTTGTGCAGCAGTAAATGAAGGCAGGACTAGAGCACTCAGAAGCAGAAGAGTCAGTGATCTCCAGCTCTCCCACCCGACTTTTAATGGTGACTGCACTCTAATCTACACTTCTCACAGTTCTTTCTGGACAAAATCTTGGTATCTGGCAACTCTGATTTAATACACTGTTCAAAGGAATTTCTAACTGCATGGCTATGCCTGGAACACAGGGCAACAAATTGCTTTTAGCTGCTGCAAGACAAAAGGAGTCTCTGGTTGTTTTGTGGTAAGACTAAAGCATCTCGTGCTCAGATGCAACAAGTACCCACGAAGACTCAGCACCCAAGTCCTGTGTCCTGGCCAGCAAGGCCCCAGTTGCCTGATTTTGCTGATCACTCCCAACATCCTGCTCTGCAGTTTGCAAAGTCTGCTGGAACTGATGGCTGATTCAGCTCTTTTAAAGAGCTAAACAATGAATGCCATCACAGAGCACAGCAGAATGACTGGCAGATGAATACAGAGGGAAAAAACCAGCTACCTAAGCTGTAAGCACCAGCCTTAAAAATGGTTTTTGTTGATATGCGTTTGTAACTATGGCTTTCTTTGATTATCAAGAAGTTACAGCCACAATACTAGTCATTAACACATATGGGTCACATAGAAAAATACTTTCTGCTGCAAAACATTTCATTAAACCATACAGTGCATAAAATGTAAGTATACAAAGTCCCCGAGGCAACAGTCCTGCAAAGCATTACAGATCTCCAGTAAAAAGTGCAATTTACTCCTGTAGAACCACAACATCTAAGTTAGAAACAAGTATGTAAAAATATACTCTTCAAAGGTGATCTTCAAAAGTGTTCTATAGAATTGTAGACTGTCAAAATACTGTGTCTGTCTCCCCAGCTTCCCTAAACAAACCAAAGCTGTACATAGTGCAGCTGGAGTTCTCAAAAACCTGCTGTCCACATGCTGTGCACCACCAACCAAGACTGCAGCTTAGGCTACCTAAACTGCAAATGACCTCAGTCCCTCTGATCATCTACAGCTCTGTGGCACTCAAACCCCCCAGGCTCACCAGAAAACCCAGATTCAGAAAACCACAAAACCCAAGCTTCCCTTGAGCCTGTTCTTTGCAGAAGAATCCAAGGGATCCACAGAATCTGAAAATGTTTTGCCAGTCAAGGCATTCCTTGACCATATCCTACAATCTGCTGGTGCAGAAATATTCTTGGGACCAGAAAGTCCTAAAAAAACACTGTCTGAATTAGGTCAGAGAGCAGGATTAGCTATTTCTCATGTAACTTCGCTGTTTGAAGCTCCTGGTTTAGAGGGCAAACTCAAGGATCAGGAAGCCACCTGAGCACAGCCAAGGCCAGCAAGGAATAACAGCCACCTCCTGCTGGATTCACTCTGAAGACTTTCTCCTGGAGCACACTGCAAGGCTCTAAAAGTAATAGCAGTGAAAGGCATCAAGCCAAGCCAGGTCTGCTCTTTAGCAGCATCCAGGTGTGCTGACTTTGACAAACACCAACCAGGAAGGCACAGTGAGCACTACTAGTGAGAGAGTAAAAACTACAGAGATGCCTCATTCCAAACACTCAGGTGCCAAAGACTGACTGCTTGTCACAGGATCTCACAGCATTTTGTTTGCCAAGTGACTGCCAAGGTCGCAGAGCTGGCTGCAGTCACTTGCAGACTGAATCCGTGTAAGGCACGAAAATGCTGAGCCAAACTCCATGGAGCTTGGAATTCCAGGGCATTGATACACTGAGCTGTCTAGGAATGAACAGATGCTGGGCTTTTGCTGCATCAGCTTTTGAGAGGAAGCCACTGACCAAAAAACGAGATGACTTTTCCTTACCTGTAACGTTTTCCCCAGGCCCATACAGTGAGCAAGAATGCATCCAGAACCAGGAGATGTCTTTGTTTTTTTTACAGATTCACAACAGCAATCCCACATGAACTGAACACCTGAAGAAAATTAATGAAAGTTCTTACTAAACATTCATTTTACCTACAAGAAACAGGTGTGCTCATTTAAAGGTCAGGGTAATGCTTAGAAAAGCAGTTGTTAGGATAACTATTGATTCCCTTCTGTCCAGTGAGTTGTTAAGTGGGGTGATCTTTGTCTTGAACTTGATTATATTCACAGTTTCACTGAAGATGTAGCAATTGGGTAAGAAAATATTACTGTAAGGACTGCAGATGATTGGGGACAGGGAGAAAAGAGGGAACATTCTGGTATCTGCCTGTCAAGGAGTTTTTCTTGTGATTTAATCCAGGATGCATAAGGTGCTGCGCCCTTGGAGAGAAAAAAAAATTATTTTTTTTTAATCTCTCTTTCCTTACCATCTACTTGGTGTGGTTTCAGTCTGGTAACTATACTCCTGTGAACCTGCACTAATGGTTCTTTGGTTTCTTCATCTTCATCTAAAACCAGCTTAGTTGTAATGGGACATTTCAGAGGTGAAGCATCTTCTATCTCTATCACCTATAAACAGAAACAGGGCATCACAGGAATAGTTCTCACATGATTAATACCAAGCACTCGAGAGACACTAGATTTAACAAACTGGGAGTCATTATTTATTTAGTAAAGAGAAATCTTCAATTCTTTACTATGCACCACAACTCACTCCTGCAGAGTGTTTTTCCCTATGAAAAGTGAACCAGTAGGGAATGAAAACAGCTTCCTAAAGCTCACAGTAGTCAAATAAAACTTGCCAATGTTAACCCAAAGGAAACTGCAAATAAAACTTGTGGCTTACAAGGCTGTATGTAAGTAGTTTTCAAACGACTTATCAGATTAAATTCAGGTAGAAATACCTGTCTTAGACATCATCAGTTCCACCTCCCAGCATTTCACAAAGAAAACAGACCATACCTCTCTCAATTTGTCTCTCTCCCGTTCTCTCTCTGCTATACGTTTTCTTCTTTCTTCTTCTTCTTTAAGTGCATTCTGGGTTTCTGTTCTAAGCTTATCGTCTTTAATAATTTTCCTTATTTTCTTCCTGCCTTTTCCAGGAGATTTTGAATCATCATTGTCCTCATTCTCAGAATTACTCTGTTAGAAATTAAATAAAGTGTATACTAGCAAGAAAATTACAGCACAGACCATCAGAACTTCATTCTTAGACAAGCCCCAAAAAATACAGGTGAAGTTTAGCTAATAAGAAAAAAGATACCTTTTTTAAAAGTTAGCCAGCATGACAAAAGAAGTGCCACCTTAACTGTAATGTACTCTAAGATACTAAAGATAAGCCCAGCTGTGCCAAGGCAGTACTGAAGGCACTGTTATCATTTACTAGTAGCTAATAATAATTAATAAAGAACTATTTTTCTATTATAGTGGTGCTAGATCGGACCAGCTCTTACCTGCTCCACACAGGAAAAGAAACCCTAGTAGTACTAAACCCCTCATCTACTATTTGTCTCACTTACATTCAGATTAAAAAATCCATTTATTTAAACATCATGGATTTTTCTCAAGACCTAGACAGGAAAAGTTATGGTGCCATTTTACAAATTTTAGCCTGAATTAACACTGAAGAGTTGTAATTTTTTACTGTACTTTGTGCAAAGCTGTTTGAGATACCCAAGTCCCTGAGCAGTGGACAAGAGAGACATCTATTACTTCCCATTTATTACTTCAAAACACCACATGGTACCTTATTGTCATTCTCACTTGATGAATCCTCTTGAACCCTTATTCGCCTTCGTTTCTTCTTCTGTTTGTAACTGCGCTGGTTTTCTTCTGCCTCAGCTTTCTTGGCAGATCTATTAAAAAATGGCAGTATTACTGACTAACAATAATAAAATTGTTCCTAACTAGCAGAATATGCACTCCTTTTGTGCAGTTTCAAATTCCCTCCTCCCTCCCCCTCAACTCACCGGACACACAGCAATGGTCTATCCCAGAAAACCCCACGGAATCTCAGAATTGTTAAGCATTATTTTTTTACTGCAATCCACCATCCCTTAGTTGACAGCGATGTATTCGGCACAAAAATGTTCATTTTTTCTTAATCTTTTTTTTTATACTGGCTCATCAAGTTGTTGTGTACTCCCTCCTGCAGTACCAATTCACAATTCCCACATTTGCAACGAAATTAATTAGCAGACACAGAATGACAAACAAGTCTCATCCAGGGTTTTAAGAACCAATCCAAAGTCTTTAACTTTTAGCACGTCCCTGCCTAAACTGCAGTCTTAAAAACCAGAACCCAAACTCAGGATAAGCAGAGTGTTATTTATACCTTGTCCTTGGACGTTGGTCATCTTCAGACTCACTGACTTCTTCGCTCACTGCAGACTCGTGGAACTCGGAGTCATTGGAATCGTCGCTGCTCACTTGAAAAATAAAACACGATTTCACGTGGAGCATCGCTGCAAAGTCAGCAACTTCTAATGGTTCAACAAATCGGTCAAGACCAACGAGCACTGCCAAGGTTCATTTCAGACAATATCAGACCCGCTAAGCACAGCAATAAGAAGTCAGAGGAATGTAAGGGGTACGGAGGAGAAAAGCTTAATATTGAAGCACTAGCTGAGTCCTGGGAGATGGTGTATTATGCCAACAAGACTTGAGGTCTTTATGCGTGAATATATCTACATACAGTTTACAAGACAAATGACAAAGTATTATATCAGAAGGTAAAGACTGTGGGTGAGGAGGAGAGACCTCAGTGGGAAGAGTAGAACTGCAGAAAACAGAAGATGATTCTTAGTTAAACAGAAGCTTTTGTTTCAAATGTTTTAGATGTCATTTTATAATCATACTTCATGAAAACAGCCCTTATTTACTAACAACATATGCAACGGCATTGCTGCATTTATGGCCTGATGTTTCTTCAGGTAATGCAAGTTCAAAACTCACTCAAAGGGCAATTAAAAATACACCTAAACTAGCACTATTAGGCAATACTCTCATAACTAGTTTTAGGAGCTATCACTGGCATTGAAAAAGGTAATTAAGACACTAGAATGCCATTTAGCACCTTTAATTTCAGTTTGACCTTGAACAGTGGAGAGTTTAACTCGGTTAAACTTTAACAGGGCTTAAAACCTGGGGTTTACATACTTGGGGAAATGTAACATTAATAACATAGGGATAAAAGGACAAGGTGAAATACAGTGTATTGTTCTACTTAAAGGTAGTGAACTTAAAAGGCTGACACTAAAGTACCCTGAGAATCAGCCTGGTTGCATCTTATTTGCACACTGCCACTGTAATTTACAGTTACTTCTCCTGAAAGAAATGTTGTCAGTAATTCCATAAGGGAGGAAAAGCAGACTTATACAATCAGATAAAAAGGACAGTTTTCATGAAGGAAAATGCTAAACAAATCACAACTGTTATTCTGTGGAAGCCCACAAAAGCTGGCTGGCATTAGTGCAACACCGAGGACAGGAAGGTCCAGGGCACTTTTCCTGGCCATGGGACACTGTCAACACCTGACAGACTCTTTGTTCCTCCCTGCAGAAATGCAAACCAAAGCCCCAGGCAAGGCTCATCTCACAGTGCCATCTGGTGCTCAGCTACAGCCTGCAACACTGCAATTCCAGCCTGGAGAGGTTCCTCGTGCTCCAGGGCCTACCAACAGTCCAAGGGGAAGAGAGGAAGTACAGAAATGACAGGACTGATTTTCCCAGTTTGGACATCTGGGCTTGCCTCTGCTCTTTCAGATGAGTATTCTAAGACACCACAAGATTAATCCAATTCAGAGGTCAGAGGAAGGGGAAAGAGCTGCACTTGTATTCAACATTTCAAATAAAACAATTTATTAATCAAAGATATGAGAATCCTAGATTTCATACACAAGGAAGTTTACACAGATTTTAAAATCACAGTTTGAGATCTCCGTTCTGAAAAGCCTTGGACTTATTTTATAGAAGCAAATACTTTTTATGACAAAAAAGGTCTGGATTATGTACCTTTCCTTCTATTTCTACGCTTCCCCCCTTCTTTTTTGTCTTTTCGTTTCACCACCTTTTTGTCTTCACCAGATTCCCCATCACTCATGGTGAGCTTGTGCCTCAGCAGCCTGTGTCTGTATCTGGGCTTCTTGGATGACTCTTCTTCCTCTGAATCCGATTCAGAATTACTTTCTTCCTTTACAGACTTATTTTCTTCCTTTTCATTCTCTCCTGTCAGATATAAGAGTCAGTACCACATACACACCGGTCAGCTTTTTTTGCCTGACTTAAATTTGGCAAGAATTGAAATCTGAATTAACTTAGGCTAAATTTTGTGGTTTTCCAGGGCATTACAAGCAACAACATACCAGTTTCCCCAAATGTTAAGTATTTTATGCTGCCTGAATGTTTAAAATGCCTGTTTCAATGACTCTGTTAGCCAAATCTCTCCTGTGCACTTGCAGAACTTATTGTTCTGTATAGATTACTCCTCACAAAGCCCTCGGATTTCTAAATTGATTACAAAAGCCAGACTAGTAGCAACAAAATAAACGTATGAAAGACTGAAAGAGATGATAATCCTCATGACCACATACACTGGGCTCTCTTTGGCAACTACCCATCAACACCAATGACATTTTTTTGCTGAAAACTGAAGAAACTTAAGCAATTATAATTTTCCCCAGTGACCTCTGAAATCATGACAGGCGCCATAGCACCACTTTTTCCCAGGTGTTTTTGGGTGCTTACCATCATCTCCCGTGTTCTCAGGCTGCTTTGCAGGTTTCTTTTTTCCTTCCTCCGGCTCTTCATCTGAAGATGAATCCTCATCAGAGGAAAGATTGGCTTTGATTTCTTCTAAAAGCATTTTCTTGGCAATTCTTTGAAGTAAAACAGAAAACACTATTTATTCCATTGTTCAAATAAATCTATGAACGACAAGTGTAACCCTACACCATTCAGAACTTCAAAAAAAGGGCTGAAAGCTGAAC